>NC_046629.1:17956841-18036841 GCF_900324465.2 Anabas testudineus
AAAAAAGCTAATTGGAGTGCGAAGAAATCTACTATGGAATACCACATAAGCTGACACATACATGTATTTCAGAATTGTTGGTATGGTTTTAATGCATGCATAATAATTATTATATAAATAAAGCAGGTTTGTGTATTGAGGCTTTCAGCTCTGATTCAAGGACTACAGAAGCTGCAGTCTAAACATAACTTTGTCCTTGACTTTAACTCTTTTTTTTTTTTTCACTATTGCGTGATTCAGTTTAGTCCAAACTATGAGCATTTCCATCCAGTTACAGAAATAACCAAATAACAACATTCAGGGCTGTTACTGATCCAAAACATGAATTGATTGGAAATGTTACAAATTCACACTCTTGTTAAAAGTTTTTTTT
Source organism: Anabas testudineus (assembly GCF_900324465.2). Taxonomy (NCBI): domain Eukaryota; kingdom Metazoa; phylum Chordata; class Actinopteri; order Anabantiformes; family Anabantidae; genus Anabas; species Anabas testudineus. The sequence goes on from NC_046629.1 coordinate 17,957,215, forward strand.
TTTTTTTTTTTTCGGCCTTACTGCTTGCTTCTGCTATGAATCGTGTAGCTTTTTCCAACTCCTAATTCCATTTTGTGAACTTGAAATCCTGAAGAGATCAGATAAGAATTGCATCCATGTCTTTGTGGTTATCCACAAATATGTACCACCTCTGTTGGCCGGAGTCTCAGTTGGGAAACCAGATGGGAACTTTATTACCCTTGCTGATCAAACAAATGATGACGTAAGATGACTGTGAAAGGTTGTGTGTGTGTGTGTGTGTGTGTGTGTGTGTGTGTGTGTGTGTGTGTGTTGTGTGTGTGTGTGTGTGTGTGTGTGTGTGTGTGGTGTGTGTGGTGTGTGTGTGTGTGTGTGTGTGGTGTGGTGTGTGTGTGCGTGCGTGGTAAGCCCTCAGAGTTGCAAAGAGACTGCTGGAAAAAGTTAAAAAAAAAAAAAAAAGGTTTAGCTCAGACTTGGAAGGCGACAGTGTGTGAGACTGTTGGCCATTCTAGTAGCTCTGCTCCGTGTGAACTTGTTGGCCGGCCTGTTTTAAGTTACAACAGCTTTTTCTACTTTTCCAAAAGCCTCTTCATGAACGCCGTGGGGTGAGATGCTGTGGTCTAATGTGGTGTGCATGGAGGACCAAAGTCCTTCAGCCCAGCACCATGGTGATGAATGGTGTTTGCACTTGTCTGCCCGTGCAGCTTAGCGTAGTCAAGCGTGCGTCTTGTGTTAGCCCTGCATCAACACAGACAGACGGGCACACGTGCAGTTTCACAGAATGGACCTTGAAAACCCTTCAGCAGCCTCGATTACAGAAGGATTTATTGAAGCCAGGAACCAAATCAAACATCCACCAAATGATACTATAATACTCTGTTTCTTCTATTACAAAGCAGATCTTAGTGTGGGATAAGATATATATATATATATATATATATATCTATAAATATATATATAATATATATATATTATATATAATAGATAGATATATATATATATATTTATATATAGATATATTATATATATATTATAATTATATATATATATATATATATATATATAATCTATATCTTTCTCCTGTTGCTTTGGAGTTGAAACAGCAACACTTACACATTGTCTTCAAGTTCACCATCCTGACAAAGAACTTTTTCTCATAACATTTTCCACCTATTTATTCTTCGTCTCCGTCCAAAGAAACCTGGGCCAGCCGTGTTAAAATAAATACAGAAGAAAGCCATTGTATACTCTCCAATGTTAAGTTTGTCTTCACAATTTCACACATTCATGCCGAAAGAAATGCATTACCTGAACAAAAGCCATTTAGCTGCTTCACGCTCATGACTCCAGTGTGAACACCTGTGCTTCAGCCTTCTTTAATTGCTAAGTGACTCAGTGATATTCACACTAATTAGTAATTAATATAATTGTGCAAATGGTTCAGGTCAAGCTCAACTTACGGTAAGTTTGACTTGTGATTTGACTAATATTAGGTTATGTTGACAGTAGAGAACCTTGAAGCAAGATGAAGAGCCCGAGTCCCAAATTAGGCTAGCTTATTAGCTGTATTACCCTTTCCACTTTATTTCACCTCCTCTGTTTGAGTAGGACTCTGCCAGAAAAGACAATTAGCTAGCTTGTTCTCTGGTAGAGATTAACTTCAACAAGTTCTTGTTGAACTAACAGGCGCCAAACATGAGTAAATAACAAGGTGCAAGGAAAATAGAGAGGCGCTCATGCTATTGTTGCTGATTAGTGCTAGCCCAGCTGGATAGCATGTTAGCGGTTAGCTCTCCAGCTGCAGCGAGTAGTCAGTATGTCACCAAACTTCCAGAACCAGATATTTCACAAAGGCACGCAGATTAATTTTGCGGTGCTATTACAAATCCAAATGCCTCTTTGAAAGCCTGCTACAATTTGATTCAGATGTTGCCAAAACCTAAGTGGTGTATCACATCCTTCCAGCTGAGCCCTGCCCACTTGAACCAGCGAGAAAACACCCGAATGTAGAAATGTCTCATGTGACGGTGCAAGAACTGTTTGTTGATTATTTAGAGAAGCTGATTAAGAACATACCGTATATTTTCAGCGTCTTTATAGCTGACATCTGGTCTCTTTTCAATGAAGACACTAGGTTTCTTAGGGCATTAATTATAGTGTAGTTGTATGGCAATTTATCAAGTTGATTTGCCAGCTGTAACTTAGATTTTGCAGATCAACTAGTCTTAATGTCTCCATGCTGCTTGGGCTGTATTGCAGAATAAAGGGCAGTGTTGTTTGGATAACAGGTTTATGTTTAACCAGGCTGGGGTGATTGTGGTCCCGCCTGAAACTCAGTTTTATTCACACACTGCTGAGCTAACAATGGAGCATTAGTTTTCATCACGGAGTACATAATGTATGTAAATCTTCAGTAATCAAACATGTGCAGTGTTGACAGAAGATTGAAATCATCAATTCACAGTCATTTAGTGCACGGTGTCCAAAAATATCTAAGTGGACAAACTAGTGAGTTACTGCCAGTTTGTGTGGGTGCCAATCTTTGCTTACTCCTGCTCACACTGGCCTACACTGGGATGGCGTTAAGGACTTTAGATTCCAGGTCAGTTTCCCCAAGCTGCGTGTTAACTCTGCCCTTACACCCTGCTGCTTCTTTTAAGTGGGCTTTAATCTCCGTGATTGCCAGCACCCTGTGATGTTGTGACTTCTCTGTCATGTGACAAGGCCATCCGGGTCTGTGGGGAATTTATAGACTGTATGCTGCATAATAGATTTATTATCATTTGTTTGAGAACACTATGGTGTTTATGCACAAACAGCCACTTCCCAAGGTAGAATGAAACCAGTCATCTCTCTGTGTAGCTCACAGAATACCCATTTACTCTTGCACAGTCCACAGTCATAGTAGATCATATGAAAACATTAACAATAAACCATTCCGAGCTGTTTTATTTCAATCAACTACACACATCCACACACACATCAAAGTAACAGCTGGTTTATTGTCTCCACTTTTCCAATTTTTGTGTTTTCACCACTTATGCTTTGCATGCAAGTGCTTGCTCGGCCATTGACCTTAGGTTGAGCGACTTTTCTCATTGCTGAAAGACCGAATATGTGGCCCTAGTCTAGCCTGTAAATAATATATGTACATTTAATGGTGTTTTTTTTCCCTGTAGCTCAATCTTGCTGGGAAATCTAGGTCAATGTCAGAGGTAGCAAGTGCAGCATGTCTCATAGTAATGTGAGAGATGAACTGAAATCCCAGGTCATCATACAGTTTAGATGATAAAATTTCCCATTTGTGTATTACTTTTCTCTTGAGCAACCTAGCAATTTAATCTGTGGGAATTATCGATCTAATTCCAATTGAAAATTAAATTCTGGACCTGAACTGTATGCCATGTGTATGATACAACAGTGTCTCAGTAGTGACCTTCTCCTGACATTATTTGATTTTAACATGCACCAATCAGAAGTTGCAAGTACAGTAAGTTCCTATCCAGACCCAGCCATGCTGAAGATGTTGCGTAACAGACTCTACCTCAGCATTTAATGTGTCAAATTAAATGACGTGTAAATCACTCCCACAGGGGCACTGAGCCAGTCAGGTTTTTGGAGAGAGCACTCAGTTAATGTGACGTGCATCCAGATGAGGGTATTTGGCTGTAAGTTTTGCTACATCGCTGATTCATGAGATTTAGATTTTAGATTAATAGCAGCTAAACCATGTCAGCAGTTAGATGCATTCCTCCTAAGCATGCATCAGAGAGATTGATAAAGCAGGACACTTCTAATCCAGCTTCTGAATTAGACTCTGAAAACCAGTATGTTTAATATACAATTAAAATAGAAAGCGAGAATTTATTTTGTCCATCATGTATGGTGATCCACAGAGGGTTTTTCCTTATTTACACATATGGACTTGTTATGTTCCCTATATTTTCCACCCATCAGCAGGGAGGATAATCCCCTGAGTTTAATCAAGGTTGTCAAGTTTTTTTTCTTCTTTGGCTCCAGTTCAACAGCAGCAGGCAGCAATTCTTATTTATGGGATTGTGTCACTGGCTGTCTAGAAGCTAGTTCAAAATCTGGGGTAGTGGGTTATCAACAGGGCAGCTGAGGGCATCCGGCATCGAGGCTGCTTAAAGATGAAATATGGTATTGGTCAGTGTGGCACAAGCACTGACATGGACACATAATATCCTCCCATAAGTCAGCAAGAGCACCAGCCTCTGTTTTCTGTTTAAACTCTTGTTTGTTTATACCAGAGACTAGACTAGATATCCAGTGTTGTATGTGTATGCCTTTACTGTTGGGCAGTACATTTCAGTAGCTGGATAGTTGATAACTTTGTAGTTATTCTCTTGGACTGGTATTGATTGTAGCAGGCTGCAAATATCAGCTGATACATTGGATCTTCAACAGCCAAATAATGGTTACTGTTAAAATAATACTCAATATACACTTAGTGACACTGTAAGATGTGTCATTGGTGGCAAATGTGAAAAGCAAACAAAACATTGATGGTTTACATTTACATTTAAATAAACATAAACAGAACTATTAAAATTATGTAATCCTCTGTGCTGTTGAGTAAAAGTAGAGAGATTAGAGAATTAACAACAATGTTAGGACATAACTTGATCTGCACTTGGATTTTTGTGGTGGATCCTACTCTGTGGCTGTGTTGTGCTTGGAAGCAGATTTGCTTCATTGATCTCTTTCTATTCAGTCTCTACTCTCTCTGTCCATGCCGCTGAAGCCATCCCATAGCATGGCTCTACCACCACGCTTCAGTGTGGGCAGAATTAGTCTGGTGTTAAGCAATGCCTGATTGCCAGATGTGTCAAAAGTTCAGACAATCAGTTTTTGTCTCATTAGACCAGAGAATCTTTTTTTCTCAAGCTGCACAGTCCTTTAAATACCATTTGCCAAGCTCTAAGCAGGCTGTCATATGCCTTTTACTTGAGTGGCTTCTGTCTAGCCACTCTAAAAAATGAATGAATTATAGATATTTATCTTGCTATATTTAAATTTAGTTTCTAGCTATGCATAAACAGACGTGTACTACAGGAGCAGTGAACAATAGATGACTCAATGGCCTTGTCTATTGGCCTGGTGTAGACACTCTACAACAACAGACATTAGTGGGTTTTTTTTTTTTTTTTTTTTTTTTGGTCCGCCAAAAGCCCTGTATCAAGGCTCTGAATGTAAACTAGGGCCCTCTTTATCTGCAGCACCAAAGCTTTGGATTACTGTCCAAAGGAGATGGCAACCACTGGAATGAAAACTGCCACCCCTAGCACTGTTTTTGTCAAAGTGCACTCCAGCCCAGATCCTTTACTGCCCCCAAAATACCGCATATAATATCACTGCAACAAACAGTAAAAAAAAAAGTGTCCAGTCTTGGGGGCCGATGTCTATGATTTATAAGAATCCATCAAACAGAAGCAAATTCCAGCTGAGCAGACACTCAAGCAAAAGTCAAGGGCAAGGTTCTTCACTTATGTAATTGCCTATGTTCTCACATGCCAGAGGAGTTCAAGACTCAGTGGCCTATGAAAATGCTCTCCTCTTCCTCCCCTTGAGTCAAACCACTGCTGTAAAAACATTTCCACCCTAGAGTTTATTTGCATTAGCTAACTTTAGGACTGTTTATTTTCTGATCAAAGAATGACTTAAAAATGTTCCTGAAGACCTCACAATTAATGAACAAACATCAAAAGAATGGCCTCATAGGTGAAACAAAGTGATCAATGCTTCTCGTCAGTGTTTTGCATGCATCCTAACAACCAGGTGAAGTGTGTTTTCCTTCCCACAAGTTATATGCAGAGATTATTTTATGAAGTGTACCATTTTCATCCATTACTGGCTAACTTTCTTCTTTACTAACTTTAGTCATTGTGACATGGCTGAAAACAAAACAGGGGCCCTCTCATGAAACATTACTCCATACAAACTAGGGTCAGAAACTCCACAGGGTACCTTTTTTAATGTACGGTATGTGTGATGTATCTCTTCCTTCTTGTGTTTTGCTGTGTAGGGGGGGACACCTACGGCCAAAATGAGGTGAAGACGTCCCTTCTAGACAACATGATTGGGGTGGGCGACATGGTCCTCCTAGAGCCCCTGTCTGAAGACTCATTCATCGAGAACCTGAGGAAACGCTTTGACCACAGTGAGATCTATGTGAGTCTACCATTTTGTATTATAATTGTAAATCATAATAATATTGTAACTAAATGGCATTTGTGTAGCACAGTAACACTGTTATTAAGTTCTCACCCATGCCTCCAGACAGTATAGAAGGCTTCCCTGAGGAAACCCGTATTGTTCTTCCATTCCCTCACTCATTTTAGTCTTGGCTATAAGTAGTAGGACATACAGATACCACAATAACCAGCCAATCTCTAAATCAAATCACTAAGGAATGTAGATGATACCTTTAAGTGAGGCATGAAATCAGAGCTCAGGGACAAGGAAGACTGGCAGGCGAATGGCTGCTTAGCTCTTGAAAAATGGTGGTTGGTTTAACCCTCGTCCCTGTATATTTGGTTTTCTGGGTTTTGGGCTTAGTGTAGCAGCACTAAGCACGATTCTTCTGCTCTGCGGGATGGCTACTCTAGACATCAACCAAGATGAATACAGCTCTACCCTGGCTACTGTTGGCTAACAGGGCCTGGGGCCCAAGGGATGATGTCACCTCTTATAGCCATTATTGTTTTCGTTGTAGCTACGTATCTTGATAAGATGCACCCTCATGCTGCTGAGGAATGGGAATGGCATTTTCACATTTTAGATGCTAACAATGTCTGTCCTGAAGTATAAGCTGAGAGCTTTTTATTTCACGTGTGGTGCTGACCTAAATGCTGTGGGAACTAGTTAAACATGCAAACTTGCAATTTCTTTGTAATATACTGTAATCCCCCCTCAAGAGATGATCTTCTGACACCATCTGTAGTTTAGCACTGACTGCATATAAAGTGAAAGTAAATAAAAGTATATTTCACAGAATGCAAATAACATGATTCTGTGTTCATAATTAAATATTTTGGTAGCATAAACTGAACCTCAGGATTGATGACCAGGAGAATCCCTAAATCCTATACTTATCTAATAAATCTGTGGTGTACAAGCCTTTGCATGTGAATGCATTTTTTGCTCAAGTGGCATCATTCCTTACAAATGGCCCAAACCCCCACACCAAACTATCATATGACAGCTCACAGCAGAAGAAACATGGCTTTGTGTTCAGAGGGACAGCAAATCATATACCCAATAACTCTGTGGAAAATCAAAGAGACTGGAAAACACCCTGTTAACTGTTAACCCTGCTTTTTACAGTTCTTTGTTTGTTGTTTCTCAAACCTCTCTAACTCCTGAAGCCCTTGAGTTGCAAGAAATTACATATAATTCCTTCTTTTTCCTTCAGAACAAAGGTATAACAGGATGAACACCATGATCCTCACCTTGTTAAGTCACTAAAATGAATTCTTCTAGATATGTCATTTACACGTTTTAGTCCTTTTCATGTCTTCTGATTACTTACGGTCTTTTGATTGGTTATATAGTTATAGTTCTTGTATACTTTTCTTTTTTTGAAATTGACATCTTTGTCTTGTGTTCTGTGTTGTTGTTGCCGCACCATGATCCCAGAGGAACGTAGTTTTCATTTCACCCTCTACACGACTGTGTAGGATTGAAATTGACAATAAATAACTTGAACTTTGAACCTACTTATCAGGTCAAGAGATCAAGATACCTACATTTATTTCTGTTACATAATAGATAATTTTCCTGCCCTACTCATTTAAAATTATTCACTAAGGACCTTGCTTCTAATGACTTTTTATATTCAAATCATATTCAATCAATCATTTAAAGTTTTTTTTCCTTGATGTTTTTAAAAGACATCATTGTGGTGTGTTGTCTAGCACATAGATCCCAAATTCATCAACACAGTTTAAGTGATGACTGATTAAGGGAAAAAATGTATTTATGTAGCTACTGGCGTACGTCATCCAAACCAATGTATGTATAAACCAATGTTTTTGTTTTGTAATGAGTTTTTTTCAGGACATTTCGACTGCTATAGAAGTACAAAAGAAATGAAAATATACATTAACATAAATGGTATTGTGGTAATGATCAGTCTTTTTTTTTTTTTGTTGTAACGTTTGTAACATGCTACCACAATTTTGTTTTTTTTGTTTTTTTTATTGCAGTGGATGAGGTCAAAAGTTTGCTGAGGAACCCTCATGAGGAAAAAGAGATACATGATGATGATAGCAGTGGTAGGCAGCACAAATGAGAAAGCAATAGAATAAAATGTCACCACATTTGGTAGCAAGATATCAAATAAATAAATAAAATAATATATATATATATATATATATATATATATATATATATATCTATATATATTATATATATAGATATATATATATCTATATATATATATTATATATATATATAATATCTCTATAGATATATATATATTATATATATATATATCTATATATCTATCTGCAGAAAAATGGCTGTTGTAGCTCTGATGTTTTGTGTGTGTGTCTGTGTGCTGTCTGCTTTTGGTCAAGAAAACACATCATTAACACATGATATTTTGTTTACATTGCACCATTCTTTCCTCTCTACCCATCTCTGCACTTCAAAAGGGCTCATTCTGCCTCCGGTGTACTATTGAACAAGAAACTGTGGGAGGTTGTGATGTTGCCACAGGGGAAGGCCATGCTCCACTCATGTCAGAGTGGGTTATGCAACAGCCATTACGATGGAAAAGCAAAGAAAATGTTTCAGGTTGATGTTTGAAGTGCTATCTGGGCTCAGTTTGGAGCGTAGGAGGATGATGAAGATGATGGCTGGTTACATTTGCTTTCAGAAATATCTAACAAGTGTTATCATTTGAGAAGGACCTGTGTGATTGTTACATAAAGGTGTTATTTTATATGAAAATGTGAAGCAGAAAAAGCAGTGCTTTATATGTTTGAAGGTTTTAGATTTAAAAACTCACTGCTGACATCATGGCTTGCTTTTTAAAATTATTACTTTGAGAGATTTCCATTTTATATCCAGTGTTTTTAATTAGCTTCATTTGTCATTATCCAGACCTGTCTTTGCATGGTAGCAAGAACACTTGCACGCATGCACACATACTTAATAAAAACCCTCCTTTAACACCAAGAGCACTTTGCAGTCTGTGTTTACAGTGCACAGATTCCATAAAACTTACCTTGTTTTTACACGTCTTGAGTTTCACTTCAGGCACTACATGCCTCAACAATGCAATAGAAAGACCCAGCTGAGAAAAGCTGACAGAAGCAGAAATTGCCACCACATCTTAACAATTAACACCCAAATGTACAGTGGGATGAAAGTTGTTGAAAACAGTCTACCTTTCTGTGTAAAACTAAGAAAGTTCCACCTGGATCACACTAACTCTTTCCCATCTTCATTCCAGACATACATCGGCAGTGTGGTGATCTCCTTGAACCCGTACAGATCCCTGCCCATCTTCACACCTGACAAAGTGGAGGAGTATCGCAACAGGAACTTCTATGAACTTAGTCCACACATGTAAGTCCACCCTGTAGGAGCTCTCATCTCAGTGTACAGTAGAGGATACAGTGTACTAGATACCTCTGGAAAGATTATTTGGGCCCAGTCACTAATGCAGTTGGGTAGGGAGGGGTTGACATCAGAGGGACACTAGCTCTTATGTGGAGAGTCAGACTGGAGCTTCTGGTGGCCTTTCAGCACCATTGTATGCCATCTGTCCATTAAGTCAGCATGGCTGTGAGCATGCCAAGATTAGACAAAGCCCAGCACTCGTCAATTAGGCGGCTGTGTCTCTAGGCTGTGACAAAACCCCTCAGAGACACACGCTGAAAGAGCAAGAGTGCCCTTGTCCCAGAACAGACATACTCCCTGCAGACAAAAGAAAGCTCCTTAGCTTTACTTTATAGCCAGTTTTATAGAGGTGGCATGACACTGTTTCAGCCTGTGTAGTCCATTTTCTCTCAGATTTTTGTTTTCATTGTCCTTTCCATCTTTTCTTCAGTCAACTCATAGGGATGTTTTCGATGGTCAGCTACTCAGTGCATTGTTTAACAATTAAGTTTTGATGATGTCCAGATTTACCTATTGGCTGATCCTAATATTGCTTCAAAGTGTTCACGTATTTAAAGTTATTGCAATGACCATGTAATGGATTGCAAACATTTCTGTGGAATATCAGGCCAGCTATTCATCATGACAAGGCCTGTAGGCATGAAACACCATCACCAAACGTGTACATTGCTAGAAGTATGATCAAAAATGGACACATAGAAGAAAACATTTTTAACATGCTCTTAACTGCACTACCTCAAGATAAATGCTTACTAAAGGTGAAGGTCAAATAGGCAACTATTTATCAAAGTCTTTACAAAATTTTTTCATACCAAATTTATATTAACTGATAAAAAGGCCTACAACAGTTATGTAAAGTATGAATTAGAATATGCAGAAATTCTAAAACACCCTTGAACTAAAGTCCTGAATTATATGCTGTTTTCAGAAAATAGATTTTTGTTCTTTGTATGCTATTCAGTTACTGCTTTGGTGTCTAAGCCATGCCCACTAAGCTGAAACTGTAAAGGGCAAGACTGCAAACTCACAGAGCCAAGCTGAATAAGTCATGGGAAAATGCAGAAGCTAAGATATTTAGCTTTGACCTGGGTTTGGAGGCAATTAAGTGCCTAATTGAGTGAGGGCATGCAGAGATGGAATAGTTTTTTTGTTTTTTTTACCCTGTTTTCACATGAAACAAGCATCTCTCTAGCACGTGCTAAAGTGTGAATGGTTGCAGAATAAAATATAAGGTGGAATAAAATGGTAAACACAGCCTGATCGTTTTAGATGTGCGGTCAAATAGGCAAAGAAAGAACGAGCCCTAGAGCCCTGCCAAAACTCCTCTACATGTTAAAAATCACCTTACTGTTAGTCCTTAAGGAGATTAAGGCCTTTTTAATAGGGCAGGCTCTTTTTCAGAAGACTAAAATGCCAGTCAAAGGCAGATTGTTTCAACGTGCTACATAAATTGATCTTAATCCCTCCGTCAGACCATCTGGACCAAGCCTTATGGCTTTGCATTGATCATCTCAAGTAATGTCAAACCTGCAGTCCAATCAAATGCATTAACTGGGTTGATACAAGCAGTATGCTAACATTAAGCTGTCAGCTTCACTATGTGGACAAGACCTCTGAGGTGCGGTTTGCATAAATTTACAGCTTCTTTAAACTACGATGTCTGTTTACTTATCAGAAGGCACACAACAAAACAGTTGTTTCCACCTCCTTCCACACATCATAGTCAAACAGTTCTGCTGATCAATTGAAAATCAGAGTTGATAACAACTAGTGTTTCTAAACCTTTAGGAGTTTGGCGTATTATCTTTGCTTTAGCTATACATCCACACCATGATGTTTTGTTTTTTATTAGAATTTTGTGAATACCTGCTGCAACAAGTGTTGATTTGTGCTATACATTTAGTTTTAGCTGTATGTCTGATAGCAAATTCAGACACTAAGATAACTTTTAACTCACTATTACAAAGGGTCTCACAACTTCCCATATAAACTGAAAAAAAAGGTTCAGTTTTTTTATTAACCTGTTTTTCTTCTTTTCCTCTACTGAACCTTACTGAGCTGAGGGGCATTATTCCTACATTGGCTGGTCAGTGATGAAGGGGATCAGTGTTGGGCTTTAATTAATGTAACAACAGGGGTCCCAGGAATTCTTCTCTTTTCATCGTATTTGATCCTAATTAGACACATGAACAGTATAAAATCAGCAGCTCAGGACAGCTGCAGTCAGGAATATGAAGTGTCATCACTGTGTGGAAAACCATACATCCTTTGTTATGTATATTTAAATGGTGGGCAGGTGAATACATTAACATATTAATCATATTGTGCTTTTTGCAATAAATTGATAATTTAAAAGTTTGAGAGTAGTTGAAGGATTATCTCTTTGAAAGCAAATACAACTAAATGATAGGCTGCAAGAACATCCATCACATATAAACCTTTTTAAAAACAAGCATTGATGGAAAGTTGGAGAGAAACCTTCATGGAACAAAATGGTGTGAAGTCTGACAAGCAACAGATAACTGCTCAACCCCTGTACATTATATCACAAAACATTACCCTGTCAGTCAGTCAGCACCCTTTTGGACTCGTACCTTCCATACTATGCATATCTATATATACATACTATATAATCTCAAACAACAGATGTACATGATTTTAGATTATGATAATAGCCAGGAAAAGGTACCTAAACAGGATTTTGAATCATTTTGGTTCATTGTTATTTCCAAGTATATGCTTAAATACTGTTTGTGTGTATCTCAGTCCTGCTTTTTTTTTTTTTTGTTTGATTAAAGAGTAAATAAAACTCTGTGCTTTTGCCCATGGATTTTACACCTGCTTGTGTACTCCCCCGACAAATGGAGAAGTGGGTGTGTGCACACAACTGGAGGGAGAACTGCAATGGAATTTAACAATTTTACATTTTATGTTAAATTCCATTTTAATTACTATTACTGCAAATGAACAGTGGCTCATGTCCAAGCTAGAGACCCATATAGTAAATAATGATCAATTTAGAAAAACACTTTTCATTGTAGTTGTTAAATGCATTGTACCTTGAAAGTGTCACAAGATGCAAAATTCACAAACATATCAGAATTGTTTGTTTAAGCCAGGTGAAAAGTTTAGATTTCTAGCAACTTGCACAACCAAATTTATCTCCATTCATCAATCCATTATTTCCTCTACTGGCCAGTTTAATAAAACACTGTCTGCCCAGATGAGGCACTTTGTAATTAACTGGCAGGTGTTTTCTTCCTTCCATACACAGTCTGACCATTAGAGATGAACTAATCAGTGCCTTTCTACATGCAGAGCAGAACTGCAGATGGCCTGGAGTCGTCTTTTGTATGTTAGTTGCTGTTCAAGCCAGGCACAGATTGAGAAGTGTGTGTGTGTGTGTGTGTGTGTGTGTGTGTGTGTGTGTGTGTGTGTGTGTGTGTGTGTGTGTGTGTGTGTGTGTGTGTGTGTGTGTGTGTGTGTGTGTGTGTGTGTGTGTGTGTGTGTGTGTGTGTGTGTGTGTGTGTGTGTGTGTGTGTGTAGGCCACAAGCCTGGTGTCTCTGGGGTAGGATCATATTTCCCCAATGTTTAATGAGGTATTTAGACCCCCAATGCTCTCAGTGCGGAATACATAGTGCCACTAGAGCATCGCGACCTGGCTAATGGAGCAAAGAGGCCCCATGAAAAGCATATGTCTGCTCTCAGCTGTCTTGCACATGGCTATGACAGCTTGACTCTGATATCTGCTTACTTAGAGAGTTATGTCCAGGAATTGTTTCTGCCTATTAGTATATCTTCCTAGTATACCTTATGATCATACCCATGTGTGATAGCAAAGATTTTCAATGCCTGGCTAAAAAACAAAAAAAAATCACCACCTGGATTTAACAAAGCAAATGGGTAGGAGCATCCCATTGGATAATTACCGCATGGATGAATATTTTTCAACTGGCAACAAGTTATTTAACTCTAACTGATGCCAGGAGTAGCTTCTCATTTCTTAAACAACCATGTCAGAAGACGCATCCTGTGGTCGTTGAAAAGATGTCATTCTGTTTAAGAAGGGTCAAAAATATTGGCACTCAGCTAGCAAAGAATACATCTAAGGAGATTGCTGAAACTACTTAAATTGGTTTAAGAACTGTCCAACACATTATTAAAAACTGTAAGAATAGTGGGAAACCATCATCTTTGAGGAAGAAATGTGGTTGAAAAAAAATCTTGTATGATTAGATCAAATCATAGTTTAATAGTGAAAGTAAGAACATGGGTACTCAAGAAAATTAAGACTAAACTGCTTTGTGAAAACCACTTGTCAGTGAGGCTATTTGGGGAAAAAATGGCTTCAATTTGCTAGGAAGCATAAAGATTAGACTCTGGAGCAATGGAAGAAGGTCATGTAGTCTGATGAGTCCAGATTTACCCTGTTCCAGAGTGATCGGTGCATCAGGGTAAGAAGAAAGGCAGGTGAAGTGATGCACTTATCATGCCTAGTGTCTACTGTACAAGCCTGTGGGAGCAGTGCTATGATCTGGGGTTGCCGACTACATGACTACATCATGCTTAGAATGTGCTACCCAGGTGGGTTTGTCTGATTTTTAACCCTCATTGACATTTGTATCTACTGGATCCAGATAAAAGACCCAATTTACAGTTTTTATCTGTAATAGAATGGACTTTGGTGCCATTTACGACATTATGGCATCACACCTGTTTGTCTTTCCAGTCTGACACGTGGATCACTTTGTTGGAAAGGCAATGAGTGAAAGTTGTAAAGAAGTTAGTACTCTATCACCTAAAAATGAAACTACAGTTGTCTCAGAAATATTAGATTGTGCTTTCTTATGCGTTGCTTTTGACTCTAACCTTATTTTCAATAATTTGTGAACAAATGAAGATGGCATGACGATGGAAAAGCAGCAGAAACAGTTGTCACAGTTTGTTGTAAATCCTAAACTGAAGGCAATGACGTAAAAAGAAAAAAATAACTACTCATCTTTCCTATGTGTATTCTTTATGTTGTTCTTGACAGTTACAGCTGCAGTTATTTGGTAACAATTTTATGCCACGTGTACATGGAAAAAGACTGCTTTCAAGGAGGCCTGGATAAGTAGCAGCACAGAACCTGTACGTAGGTAGATGTAAGTGGGCACTTGATGAAATGGCATTTTGACTCAGGTGGGTAGAGTGAGTCCTCTCCAGCATGTGTGTTGGCGTAATGGTGAGCTCGGTGACCCTGGAGAGAGATGACATGCAAAGTATGTGTGTTCCTTTTTCCACCCACCTCTTCAGCCTAAGAATAAAATGCAAATGTATTAAATTGGATGATTCAACCATTTCTGCTAAATCGCTGCAAATTTCTTTTCAGCACAGCACCTTGTATACAGACAGACTTGGTCTGTCTTTCTCCTGGAAAGCTTATAGATTCCAAACAGTGCTGGTTGTTGCATTTGCAACATGGATTTGAAACCATAATTTGTTCTAATAAAAAAAAAAAAAATGTGATGATGCTGTTTCTATCACAGCCTTGTAGTTGTCAAGGTCTTTAATACCACTGAAGAAAATAGTAAAAATTAAATCAGAATTGTCACTACTCATATATTATATAGTATAAACTGTGAACTGTATTCACAGCATTATCTGATATTACTAAGTTCAGTGGCAATCATTAATATAGATGTTATGAATTCCTCTGTTATTTCACAGATAATGCCTCTACCTGTTGACTGGTTAAACATTGCAGGTGTTGCCATTTATTGCTTCTGTGAACATAAGATTTTATTTCATAGATTTTCTTTTGTCTGTGAGTATCCAAAAGCCATGGTAAATTCTCTCCTTTCTAAAGCAGAACAATTGGTATTGAGTTCTTATCTGTCAACACAGCTTGCATAACCAACTGTGAGAAGCATACCAAGATGGAGTTATATAAAACTATCTATAACAAACTAACTGTATCAGCCCTGTGTTGCCAATATTTGTAACACTAATAAGATAAATGTAATTCTGTGTATTTATTCTTTTTCTCAGACAACAGGAAATAACACAGATAGAGGAAAGAGCCTGAAGGAAACTACTCAGTACTAAATAGTAGTATACTTTGCTTCGATCGATACCCAGAAAGAAACATGTATTCGTAATTCATTATTTCATTCATTCGTTCTTGAATTGTTGCCACCATCTGTTTGCTGTCCATTATCTATGCTGTCAGCTCATAGTAGTAGCTCTAGTTAATGTAAGTCATGGGATGCAAACACTAAAATAAGTTTAGAATGTTTTCTGTTTTCATGCTGTTTAAATTAAAGAAAGGTTGACACACTGTACAGAACTCCCTGTGTGATATTACTGCTGTTACATGAAACCAGTTTTAAGAAGACAGTTTGCATACATGTTTGAAATGGATGCAGGGTTATTAATGTTTTAGGTCAAGGCTGACAATGTGCCATTCAGTTATGGAAATCTCTTGCATTCAACCAGCTCACCATTTATGAACGGATGCCATTCCGCTTACATGCCATTTTTAATATTTTCCTGTGACCTCTTTATTTTGACTCTGTTAAAGCACTGTTTAAAATTCCTTCTCTCAGTCTGTTGCTTCCTCTTTTCTTAGTGTGGAGAAGTTGTCACTCACCAGCGGGTGTCGTACACTGTGGTGGCGAAGTGCGACCAGCGTTACGCTGTTGGTCAGACCCACAATGACTCAGTCTGTTGTCAGAATTGGCTCTGTGGGTCACACGGTCGCCTTTAGGACTTTAGGACTGTACCAAGTTAGGTATTTAAATGCAGCTAGCGTGCTTGTTGAGACGAACAGGACCACTCCCACTGCTGTCCTTAGAAATAATGAGCAAGATCTTCATCCTAGAATCCCTTCCATATCAACACAGTGCACTAATTCAAGGTGAAATTGTTATACATGCTAGTGTGATCACCCAATGTTAGTGGTCTGTGTGTACCAGTAGCACTATACTCAAGATGTCCAGATGTACTTTACGTTGTAAGGCCTCCTTGGACCTGATGTGAGCAGAAACCCTGCCACAACGAAAATCTGATACATATGGAGAACAGGATGAAGAGAGGAAGTCCTCAGACCTGCCAGAGCTGGTGCTTTTAGGGCTATTAAAAGACACCTTGCCTTCCATGTTTTCATCATCTTTGGCTGTGCACATGCGGCTATGGCAGACTATTCCTTAAGTGTGTTTTTCCCTGTCTTCTAGTGAAAGGCGCAAGGATATGGTGTCATCCATGGCCTCTCATTTATCATTGTATGAAATTGCATGACAATTCAGTCAGCTCCTCTGGCTATTTTAACACCTGGTAGTTTGTGTGATAGCTTCATTCGTATAATAAGCTTTTTAAATATGTTAGATACAGATTCCCGTAAAGCTGAAGCTGAAAGAGGCTCAGAAGAGTCTTTGTTTCAATATTGCTTTGAGGATGTTTTGCTACCTTACTCAGCATGCTTATTTCCTGCTTTTTCAAGGATCAGACAAACAACTTGGACCTGTGTTTTTCCTTGCTGTGGGACATTAAATTGCTGTGCAGTAAAGTAAATTAAAGCCTTGGACCCCCTCAAACCTTGTTATATATAGATGGGAGATTATCTATGACTAATTTGGTAGAGGTCTCAGACAACCTTTACTGAGTGTCAAATAAATTAAAGATCTGTGGTAGCAGATCTTCACTGAGCTTTTAATTTAGACATGTAAGGATATTTTATATTGCACCTTGTAACTTGCACATTCAGAATGCTCTTTTGAATGTAAGACTTACTTACTTGTCTTATATTCTTTCCCTTGTGCCCGTGCTCTTGATCTTATTTTTACAACCCGTTTACAGCAACTCATTGTCAAATCTGATACACAGATGGGCCACATCTGTCAGTACCAAAGGTTTTTGTTCTTATTTGTCCATCTTCCCCCTGCCCACCCTCCTCAGCAGGTTTGCCAAAAATCTTTAAATGGATGCCACTGTTTGTGTGGGTTTGAGTGTGTTTGTGTGGGTGTTTCATTCACCATCCAACACATTTATCCACCTGGTCATATGGCTTCAGGAAAGGGTCAGTTCCATGGTTGCTCTATTGGAGCCAGGCGGATTTCCTGGCACTTCATGAGGAGCCTGATCACACTGAGATCACAGGCTACTATATTGCTCCCCCATGCATACACACATAACAGAAACATAGCTAAATTTATCATCAAAGGAATGACTGGAGTTTTTCCATTTTAGAATAGAGAAAAGAACATGTTTAGTACTTTAGTATGAAGACACCAAGCTCTGAGAAAGTTGTTGTTTTGTTTTTTTTTTCTTTACTGAGAAAGGTATTTCTTCTTTCTCCCAGTGGCTGGGTGGGCTGTGCTATTACAGCTTCATTAGCATCTACAAATCATGTACTTAAATTGTGCTGAATCTGCCCTCAAAGCACTCCACCCTTTCAAAATTCAGGTCACACACTGCATCCCCTCCTGTGTCCCAGTTACCAGAGGTTGGTAGTCAAAAGCACTGACTAGACTATTTTCTGCTGCTTACCTCATGCCAGTGCGGCTTTGTGTTCACCACTGCCACGTGCATGTCCAAATTACAGCCTGCAAGCAGATGTGAAGGGGAGGTGCCAAGCAGCACTCATGGTCCAAGGCCTTATCCCAGCCTAACCCCCACACACCCAGTTCTACACTGATCAGGGAGGCTTTTGGGATTTGGTGGCTCATTCACTGCTTCCTCTGCCTTTGATGGTGACCTTGGCGCTTCATCATCAATTTGGCTTCCACATTTGTGAAGTGGTATATTCAGTTGTGGTTCACACTGCTTTTGTGGATTTATTGATCACATCATGTTTTAGCTACAGCGCTGTACATTATTTCAATTTATTTATTTCTCACTTTTGTCCACAGTTTACACAAATACTGAATCAGTATGTTTTTTTTTTTTGTTTGTTTGTTTTTTTGTTTTTTTAACTGGCTTCTAAGATCTAAACATTTACCTAGTGTTTACCATCAGTTTTGGGTGTGGTCGCTTGCTTCTGCTGACCTCTATTCACATTGTGATTATGAGATGGCTATTCATATTCATATGACTAGTTCTTCATGCATATGTGTCATTGGGAAAAGTCCCTGGCAAAGGGCCTCCTGCTCCAATTTTACAGCCCATGCCTACTGCTGGGACACTCCCCCGCTGGCCTCCTTTTTTTGTGGGGAGTGGGGGTGGGGGGCTTAATAATTGAGTGATGGTTTGATCATTGTCAAGATCAGGTCAGGCAACAGGACTGTTTTCACAAAGCAGACATCTGCTGCTCGGTGGTGCCCTTTTCAGCATTGACGTGATGTTCTGTGGCAAGTCTCATCTGTATGGGATGAGAAGAGTGGCAGCGTTAGGCCGTGATCAGAGATTACACAGGTGGAGATTGAGTGAGAGGATTGTGCTTGGTGGGACAGAAAGAAAGACATTCTACTGAGGGCACCCAAAATTTAACCTGAAATGTTTCTTGCTCTATGATGAACAGGAAACTGCTGATTAGCGGAGCACGGTGAAACCAAGCAGCATCATGTAATTTAGAAATGGTACACATTTGCATTACTGCTCTCTAGAGTTGTCAGGGACTTCTTTAGCTTCAATCTTGTGTAGATTTGAAAGCTTTAGCACACAAGTAGGTCTCATTTCATTGCAAATGACAACCGTCTTGTTGTCTGGCTCATATAATATATCTAGGATCTATAACTGCATCTTTGTGCCAGAAAGAAAATCTTTCTGGCTATTTGTCGAGGTGTCCTTGGAAAAGATAAAGAAACCCTGTAGTAGCATTAAAATGTAATATCTGGCAGCTATCCAAACACAACTTCCCCAAGAGGATCAGTAAAGTATGTCATTATTGTTATTATTATTATTATTATTATTATTATTATTATTATTATTATTATTATTATTATTATTATTATTATTATTATTATTATTATTATTAACAAAACTGCTGGACAATAGAGCCTTTAGTGGTCAATATACCTTTTGCTTAATTACAATTAAAATAGTTACACCCAACCACTTAACCCAAAAGAACTTTTATACTGAGTAATGTTTCCTTAGTGAACACTCAGATTCTGGTTGGGGGGATCTGCATAGGCTCTCATCCAAAATGCTGTGTGATGGTGCAGAACCCTAAGCTGCACCATCTGCAGCCACAATACTTTGTATTGTGGCCTGGAATATATTCATCTGGCCGTTCATCTCTGTCATGGCTTCTTACAATCAGCTACTTTTCAAATTGGAGGTCGTTGTTAGTTCAACTGTTCAGTGATTATATGCTCCAAGTTCTGCTCCTCGCCACACTGACTCCACTAATACATTTGTTGCTGTACTCTCATTTAGATATGGACCCTTTTTAAACATTCGTTTCTTTTTCCATATGTTTAGTGTATTTAAGGAACTAAGAAGTAATGGAATTATGTTGCGTAACACTTCAGCACGATCAAATACAGTACAAATCACTCCCTTTGTCACTTGATCTCTCTGAAGCTTGCCTAACCAGTTTTATAGCCTGTTGCTTGGTGCTATGCCACATTACACCACATTGTTGCAGTGTGATTGAATCTGAAACAGCTTTGTCTGTTCAAGAAAATGACACCTCACCAACCACACTCACTCACCATGTTCCACATCCCGTTCTATTGCTAGAACCTTATGAAAATCCACATCATCATCATCATCATCTGCATGGTAGACATTCTTTCCTAAATGTATGTCTAGCACACTTAATGAATATAAATATTTGATTAATGATTTTACTCAGACATCTGGGATTTGGAGTGCCCCCACCCTCCAGGCAAGAAATCAGATCAAATCACACACTGGGGAAAGACTATTTTAAGGCATGCCTGTAATGTTACCTCAAGGTACAGTGCATTTACCCAGAGCTATACGACTTAAAGATGTGGATCTTACTGTGATGTTTTAATGGTGGGAGATAAAGCATTTGAAGAGGAGATGATTTTTGTAGATAACAGCATTGAATTGATTCACTGCTTAACACATCCATAGAACTGCTTGGAATTCACGATCTTGCACAGCTCAGGTATGTCCTTTTGATATGAGGTTCAAACTCTTAACAGTCATGTTACCATTATGGTAATCAGGGGTGCTGTTTACCATTGCTCCTGTAATGGTCCACCAGTACAGGCGTTATCCTTGGTCAATCTTACCTTAAATGAGGGGCTAATCTTAAACGAACTTACTCAACTTTTAAGTGACAGCACATTTAATTGTATCAAAAGGCAAAAGGGGCATGCTACGAGAAACATTTCCCTCCACAATCACAGCTATTATTACCAGACGTGGCTTTGGAAAAAATTCCTGAGTAATGAAAGCCAAAGCACAGGGGGATGGGAGACCTAGCAGGCTAATTTCCAGTCTTGTGTCCTGCTGGAGGAGAAAGTTGAACACAGTACTTGCAACACTGTACATGACTATCTGCTTGCCAAATAAAAGCTGTAAAAAACTATTGCTGCAGCCTCACCCTTCAGTGTTCCTTTCCTTGTGGGTGTAGCACATCAGAATTACAGTTAATTGTGCCCCACAAGATAAAAAGTTGTCATTGTAATGTGGCCCTCACACCATCCACACCCTACTCTCAAGCCATGACAGTGGATTGTGTGCATAAAGAGAACAAATAATGTGTTGTGCATCAGTCCCACATTCCAATTGAATCATTGTCCTGGAATGTATGACAATAGACTAAACTAATTGTGCTCCCCTTTTTATCATCACACATCCTCTACAGGCTTTTTACGTTCTCATTAACTTCATATTAAAATTCCTGCCACGTCCTGATTAAAATACATTTAATTTCCAATTAAATAAATAATTAATATTTTTATAGTAACAAAAACGGTTCTAAAAATGATTGTTATAAGCATATTTTGCATTTGAACTGCAATATGTCTACCTGTGTCTCTTCCTATGACACCAAGTGAACCAGGCAGTGTTAGTAAAACTTGAACTAAAAACTTGAACTATTCCAGTCCTACAGATACAAACTATATTCCAAAAGTCACTTGCTATCATTTATTGTAGCTATGTAGCCTTGCACAAAAGTATATTTTTTTGAACTCAGAATTTAGTTGTACCACAACATCTTACGAATTTCTTGAAAAATACTTGAACTATGAATTTGTGTATTATCAATATTTATATTTATAGAGACACAAACTTTTGTCTTCCAGCTATGCTTTAGCAGATGAAGCCTACCGTTCACTGAGGGACCAGGACAAGGACCAGTGCATCCTCATCACAGGGGAGAGTGGGGCTGGGAAAACAGGTAAGAGACTTTAAGTTCTTTTAAAAACAGTGATTTTTGATTCAAGCAGAGATTTAAATAATCAAGTCAGATCATTTACACTCCAGTCCAGCATCCCCCTACTTCACATACATGGTTACAAATATCTGTAGAAGAATCACCTTGACACAAATACCCTAAGACAACTGACATCTATAACACATGTTCTCTAAGAATGCATATGGAAAGTTTTTTTTTTTTTTTTTATGATAAAGAACAAAGTGTCTTAACTGAGAGGGATCCTAGTAGTCAACCAATAGATCCCTAGAGTAAAAATGTACCTTTTTCTCAGCTTTGCTCTTCTTGTTTGTAGAGGCTTTGCTCAAAGTGTAGTCAAAACTTAATTCCTAAGTAAGATAAGGGATGTTATTTATAAAGCAGCAGTGTAGCTTTAGATCAGATCTACCTTAAAAGGAAGCTTGATGGCAGTTTTGTTTTGAGAACATCATGTCAGTACATGAAATGTGACAGTAACTCTGCAATGACCTGTACACCGAGTGCATGTAAAATAATAGAAGTAGACAAATCAAATCAAATTAGACCAGCAGCAGACAGGTGGTGCCCTGGTTTCATGACTTACATTCAACATTCACACTAGACTAGAAATACTGCACTGTGTTTACAACTGAGGCCCTTTTATTTGTGTTTTTTGTGTGTGTGTGTGTGTGTGTGTGGTCATGGTCTGCAGCATTTTCACATACCTTACAGAGATTCAACAGGAATGGAATTTCCTGGTCTTTCTTGGCAGTGCTATGGCACAGGTAATAAGCAATATTGAGTTGGCAGAGTGCAACTTGGTAAAGCAAGCACAATCTACACATCCTCTTGTAGAGTACAAACAGATACACATTCACACCTAGAATCGTAAATCTTATTTTCTATTATAGCAAGCTGAAAAGCTAGCAAATTTGACTAGTCTTCTCATTTTCAGTAGTGTACTACTTTGTCTTACTGTTGTGGGGATTTCACTTTGAACTCAATATTCGGGTTGTGATTCACGTGTGATAGTGATTTGTACTCCATGTCCATAGGGCTCCAATTAAAGCTGGACATGTGGCTCTAATCAAACGGTGGGAAAAACTGTTTTGATTGTGGGAAAGCCTTACTTATCCATCATTTAGACATCTAACATACACAGTTTTGTTTGTTGATTATATAAAGAATGAACAATAATGTTGCATTATCATAATATTGAAGCCAGGGAATGTAATAAATCTGTATTTGTAAGATTCAATTGCAACATAGAACTTTTCCCCTTTACTTTTATTTCATTATTTGATTATTTCAGCCAGCACTACCTTTGTTTCATTGGTAGTAACTGAGATGTTATAATGCTGGTCCTGCACTGTGTACTTATCCATTTCCTGTATTGATAATGTGACATTGTGTTTACAGGCTGTTAATGGTTTTTGTACTATTGGTACATTGATGATCCAGCATGGCTCTCTTATCCATTGCGTGTACTGATAATGTGACTTTATGTTTTCAAGCTGTTAATGACTTTGCACTCTTTGGACATTGATCTCTGGCTGGAGCACAGATTCAACAACATAACCTAACACAACCTTTGGCTGCAAACATTTAGTGCCACAAACATCCAGCTGCAAAAACTCAAAGCCATACTACTATAGTAATATAAGCTACTGTCAACACTGAATATGGTTTGTCAGTTATACACAATGATAATTTCAATAGTACAATGCACTGACACAATAAAACACACTGACAGATCTGTGTATGAAGGGCTAGTCTTTATTTGTCTGCTCCCAACCTCTCAGGGTTATATATATATAAAAAAAAAATACTACCACGAAGCAGTGTAGCCAAGTGGAGGTGATAATTTGCATTTTCCGTAATCACATTGGACCCAAAAGGTTGACGTGGAACAAGGCCATCAAAAACATGCCTTCCCGATTGAAAAGGGGCGTTGACATTCATGTATAAGTAGATTTTTCAGCGATAACCAACATTATTATCAGATACCAGCATAGCAAAGAGGAGACATAATATTTTATTGTGCGAGAGATGACTGAGTTTTTTTGTTTTGTTTTGTTTTGTTTTGTTTTGTTTTGTTTTGTTTTGTTTTGTTTTGTTTTGTTTTGTTTTGTTTTGTTTTGTTTTGTTTTGTTTTGTTTTGTTTTTTGCTAGTGTGAGATATAGAACAGTAAAGAAGCAGTGCATACCTTGTTCTCAGCTAAGCAGTGAGGGTTGATGTCTGCATTCTTTGCCCACTTTTCTCTACCTTAATAGAATGTATTAGCATGTCTGGAGCTGTTTGTGTGGCAACCTCATCAGCAGTCTGTATCAACAACTACTGTCAAGCTCTTTTCTATCCTCCCTTGCCATCATGCCCATGCACCTCATCAGTTCTGGGTAACTGTCATCTCACTGGACAGGAGAGATGCACAGGAACAAGGCATGTCACTTGTTCTTGACAGTAATATTTTGTGCCTGTGTCATGTTTCTCATGCAGAAAATATATATTTTTTAAAAATGTTGTTTTGTATTTGCTAAATTATATTCTATTTCTACTATTATTTCCACTATTATTACAATGTGAAGGGAACTCAGGGGATTGGGACTAAACTGCTGTGTTGCCTTAAGGAAACCACTTATCAGTGAGGCTAATTGGAAAACAAGGCTTCAATTTGCTAGTGTGCATAAAGATTTGACTTTGGAGCAATGGAAGGAGGTCATGTGGTCTGATAAGTCCAGATTTACCTTGTTCCAGAGTGATGGGTGCATCAGGATAAGAAGAGAGGCGGGTGAAGTGAAGCACCCATCACGCCTAGTGGCTACTGTACAAGCCTGTGATCTGGGGTTGCTGCAGTTGGTCAGGTCTAGGTTCAACAAAGTTATGTGCCTAAAGAATGAGGTCAGCTGACTACCTGAATATACTGAATGGCCAGGTTATTCTTCCCTGATGACATGAGTATATTCCAAGATGACAATACCAGGATTCATCGGGCTCAAATTGTGAAAGAGTGGTTCAGGGAGCATGGATTCAGTTCACAGATGGATTGTCCACCATAGAGTCCAGACCTTAACCCCATTGAAAATCTTTGGGATGTGCTGGAGACTTTGTGCTGCGGTCCGACTCTCCCATCATCAATACAAGATCTTGGCAAAAACTTAATGCAACTCTGGATGTGTATAAATGCTGATCGAAACAACGCCACCGTGAATGTGTGCTGTCATCAAAGCTTAAGGTGGTCCAACAAAATGTGTGTGACTTTTTTTTTTGGAACGGGCAGTATAATAATAATTAATATATATAAACAGACTAACATGTGATTAATTGAAAATGTTCCACTTACAACAGACTCACTTTCAGGGGAACAGCTTCTGGTCTGATGTAAGAAGTTGATTACTTGGATCTACAGAGATGTTTTTACAGTTTCTCCTCTGCATCTCCTTGGTTTCGAGTGACATCAGTACTTTGAATGATGATAGCATAATGCAATAACAGTAATCAACAAATTAAACAAAAGTGGGTTTCTTCTTCAGCTCTGTACCCCAGACTAATGAATGATCACACCCCGTCTGATGAGTGTCAGGGGGGATGATGTAAGGGGGGATTTTATGGAGTATTGTGAACTGGGTGAGCACATTACACTTGCTCGTCACTCATGTCTTACAATTGATTTGACCTAATATTTATCTGTGTGTGTGTGTGTTCCAGAGGCCAGTAAGCTTGTGATGTCATATGTGGCAGCGGTGTGTGGGAAGGGCCAGGAGGTGAATAAGGTCAAGGAACAGCTGCTGCAGTCCAATCCTGTGCTGGAGGGTAAGGGAAGCGTCATGCACCCACTCCTAAATTCAGGGGCTGGATCATCTGGAGATTTAACAGTTCTGTACAGGGCTAAAATCACGTTGACTGGACAGCTTTTAATGAAATTTTTAAAACACACAATGTGCATTTATAGCTTAATTGACATGTTACGCACTCTGCCCCAGTTACTTGTTGAACGTTTGTTCTGATAATAAGATTTTTGCTTGGTTTCGAAGCATCTGATGAGCATTAAAATGCATGTAATCTTTGTAAAACCTCTGACAGTTAGCAATCTACCACGATAAGCCACATCAACTACAAAACATAACTCTGAGATATAGTACATAGAGACACAAACATTGAAACCGTTAGATCCATTAAAAGTAACTAATCTTTAAAAGAACTACAGGAGTATCGGATCGCTCTTTAGCTACACCACACACACTCACATATTCCCACAGCTCAATGCTGGCACAGGAACAGCTGTATTTTAATTGGGGGCAGCGGACAGGAAATGCCCATGGGTGATGAAGCTGTATGCTTGGGCTGAGTCGCTGCAGAAAACCTGAACATCTGCAAGAGTTTAGCTTCTGCCTATCTAATTGCCCTATGTTAAAACGGAGACAGGGAGAGCCCAGTTGTCCTGCTACACACAGTATATCTGCATCATGCTTGAGCTCTGTGCCTCTCTAGTTTGCTTTCTTTTAGGATCCTTGGTTTCATTCTTCCTTTTCAATAGTTGTTCTTATTTCTTTAGCTCTTTATGTCTCTGTGGTTCTTACTCTCTGTCTTCCTTGCCTTTGGGCCGCCGCTAAACTTGATTAGCAGCCCACACATACACAAGAACAATAGAATTAAACGCATTAAACATATTCATCTGCTGTTATCAGCAATTAGGCAGTTGTGGTAATAGCACTGATGGTGAAAAAGTTAACTAATTTATGCACATAATACAAGTTCTACTATCCATATGCACATGTTTGTAATGCATTTGACATGCTGCTGCACAAAATCCCTTACTTCTCAATACGGTTCGAACACCATGTGTGTTATTGTTTGTTTATATGCATGGGCATTGAAGCACTTGTGTGACAGCAAGGTTCAGCCATTCCTAAGCCCGGAAAGCCCTGGTGCTTTGCCTAATCCATACAGAATTATGAGGCTTCATCAGTACAAATGGCTTTGACATCCTACCCCTGAATGATTGACAGCTAGCTATTAGGTTAGGTATCATTAATAATATGGTTTAGAGAATCTGTAAACATGCTTTGGTCTTTTTTCTCATGTATTCACTACACTTTAACATAGATTAGCATAAATTTGTATAATTTGCTTTGATTTCAATGTTTTTAATGTCTTGATTTTCGTCCTACAGCTTTTGGAAATGCTAAAACAGTGAGGAACGACAACTCTTCAAGATTTGTAAGTGTCACTGTAGATCTAGACCTACTGGTGTTTGAAGAGATCAATAATGTTTTAATTAGCCTTTATTGGATAGGTTTTTATACACTTAGGGCACCTTTACTCAGATTTATACATAATTTAGCATTACCATAAATTTTATTTTCTCCTTTTCTTTTTTTAATTCTTTTTTTCCAGTGTGTGCTTTTTAAAAAAAAAAAAAACATACAGATTATGCAAGTAAGAGATTATATAGGTTGTATAAGTGGATGGATTTAAGCCTGGAGGTGTTTATACACTTGATAAATTATGTATGTTTTTTTTTTTACAATATTGTGATATCAGGCATAGAAATACAGGAAGTTATTATGTGAGTAGTATCTGGTATCTCGGTGTGGTTTTGGTCATTTTTGAACTGTACGTTCTTTTATTTTTGTCAGCTTTCCTGTATTATGTGAAGATAATAAGTACATTGGATCTGTACATAATACCAGCCACTGCCTAGCTTCAGTTACAACATGTCTTATATACTTTGTTTTTAGATACGTCATGTAGGACAAAGCCTTTGTACTAAACTACTGTTAATCAGCTGTGGTCAAATTCACACTGGGCTATCAGTTTGTCAGTGTAATTTTAATACCCTCTTGCAACCTTTTTACAAAAAGTTGCAAGGGAGTAATAAAATTACTTATTTATATTCAATGCTCTCATTGCCTCCTGTGCTTTGACAATGGGGAAGCTGACGACAGAGAAGGATAAGAAGGATCCAGTATCTGTGTCACTCTTTGTAAATATGGACACAAATCCAGAAATCACATTATTTCCAGGCAGTGGCAGTATGAAAGGAGATGGGTGTGTTTTACTTTTTGTTTTCCCATGATGGCATTCTTACACTTTCTGGCTCTGCCTTTTTATGGAGGCCTGATAGTTTCAGTTCACACCTTTGTTACAACACATTGCATTAGCTCTAAACTACCTCTTATTTTATCTTTTTAAAATGAATGTTTGGTAGATTTTCCACTATGTTCAGTGCCAGTGCTTGGACATGCACTTGTAACTGGGAGTATTATGAAGGATTATGCCTCTAATCTTTTATATCTAGGTAACCTTGGTATAAACCTCTATGATAAGGACCTTAGGCCACCTCATTAAACACCAGTTTATAAAAAGCTCAAACTATGAACCTGTCGCTTTAACCTGAGTGCAGCAGCTATATGGAGATTGGCTGGAGCCCACTCACCAGCACAGCTTTTGTTCTAACTTCCAAGTTGTAGTAGTTTTTTTTTTTGTTTTGTTTTGTTTTGTTTTTGCATATTAGCTGTGAACTGGCTCACAAAGCATTTTCAAACTTTCAAATAAAAGACATTGGCAACAAGAGACTATATATTTGACTAATATATAGTATAGGTTCTGTTCTAACTACTGTGCTCTGATCCACAGGGAAAGTACATGGACATTGAGTTTGACTTCAAAGGAGATCCCCTGGGTGGAGTCATTAGCAATTGTGAGTTGTATTGAAATGAAAATGCCCTGTGTTAAAATTCAAATATTTCATAAAAATGTTAATGCAGGTTTAATGCACATACCAATACTTAATCTTTGTTTTACTTTGCTGTTTGTCTGCTAATGATTGTCTTCTTGAAGTCTAATACATGTAAATTTCGACAGTATTATATTAGACTGTGGTTCAAGTTTTACTTATGTAGACAAAAATAAAAAAATGACATATTTGCTTCAAGGGACTTTACAGTCTGTACAGCACGATGACTCTATCTTTAGACCCTTGAGGAACAACTTAACCCGTGCGGTGGAGGGAAGGGGGGGGGGGGGGGGGGGGGCTTATAAAGAAAGAAGTCTCAGGAAGAACAGTAAAGGAAGTATACCTCCTTCAGTAATGCTTAAGAACTGACCAGGACTTTTATCAGTGAATGACCTGCAGTAGCTCAGTGTCTTTATTTTTTGTTGAGACATTTTATGAAACTGATTTAGGTTTGACTGGAACTCATGTAATTCTCAGACTGAACAAAAGAAACACTTCCACCAATCCAGTTTTGTCTCCACTGCTCTTTTCTCTGTTTTGGTTTGATCTTGCTTCTGTTCACATTGTTTTGTCTGTGCTGGCTTCCCCGCCAGAGGTCACAGAAACAAAGAAAGGAGCTGATGGCCAAGACACAAGTGAACCTCTGTCTGTTGGATCAAGATCCAACACAAGGGACTGTCTGTAAAGACTAGCCACTACCATGGACTACTTCAGACAGAGATGGCTGGGTAGATGGATAAGGATGTTCTTGTAGGACAGTCCTTGATGGATGTCTTTTCACTTCTCCACTCTTTCTTTTCTCCTACTCATGGGATATATTCCTGGAGCGCTTAGCAAATCCTTGAGTCAAAACATAACAAGATATGTCCCCACATTGCTGCTCTCCTTATCTAAGGCAGAGGGGACATGTTGTGAACAGAGCATGTAATGTGCAGTTCAGGATGCTTTGCTACAGATAATAGGTAACTGTGACTTTTAACTAGATGACTGAATGGTTAGACTGGACACAAGGTTTAAGGTCATTTCAGACCTTGTAGGATGAGATTAATGAGAGAACCTTTATGGCTTCTTGTGTATTTGACACAGTGGTATCTAAAGAAAGATAAATTGGATCAAATATATTAAACACATTAAACAAAGATGCTAAAATAAAAGGATTTCTTCTTAGTATTTGTCCTACCTATACCTATCTCTGTCTTTAATCACAGTTCTTTATGGCTACTGGCAGCCACTCAGTCATAGATGTTGTATTATCGATGTGCTGTCCCTTATAGAGCCACTTATGCGATTCATGGCCAGCGAGTGTCACAGATTCACATTCAGTCTGACGCACCGCTGCCCCAGGTCTCTGAGTAGGGGCTCTCTAGTTAGATGCTTCAAGTGTAACCCCGGATGCAGTCTTACTTCTGTCCTCTTAGAATCAACCAGATGGATGAGCCAGAGGACTCATCCGGGACTAGTTTTCATTTTCAGGCTGCATGTCATGGTTAAAATTGAAGTATAAGTGGATTTTTTTCCCCAAAACATTCACAGTCAGTCTGTAAACTCTAGAAATGTGTCATATAATATGTTTTCTCACTACACAAATAAAATTCTATTATCCAGCCAGACAGGCAGTGAAGAGGATCTCAAGTGGCCTCAGATGTTGCTGAGCTCTGTAGTAGGTCTCTAATTAAATCATACTCAGCCTAATGCGGTGAGCAGATGATGGGTCCCCTTTTAATCAGGTACTGTTGCACTTGGTCAGTAGCCCAGGAAAAAAAGGGCTGATGTTTGATTTCCTTGTGTGGTTTCTTCTCTGTGCACGTCCTATAATGTTTATACACACAACAGTGGCTTGGTCACCTAGGCAACTTAAATATGTCACTAAACTAGGAACCAATTTAATTTCCCTAAAGATGCCGACTGGTCATCCATAATTTCAGCAGCCCCATATTTACTACTCAATTATTCTTTTTTTTTATGTCTGCATGTAAACATTTCCTGTGGGGACTACCATTAGTCATCATTGTGTTATTGTGTCCTTCCAGATCTGCTGGAGAAGTCTCGGGTAGTGAAACAGCCCAGAGGAGAGAGGAACTTCCACATCTTTTATCAGCTCTTGTCTGGAGCCTCTGACGACACACTTAGTAAGCTGTAAAAAAGCTGGAAATGGGAGTTAAATGGAAGCATGAGTGTATTTTAGATGCTATGCATGGGGGCAGACTTAACTTGAAGGTTTCAGGCATCAGTCTCAACAGCAGTTTTGAATATAGCAGTTCTGAATTTTATATATATATATATATATAATTTGTTATTTGTTATTTGTTTTTGTTTTTTTTTTTAAACATGGAAAAACATTTGCCCTTTCTATCAGTTAACGCCCAAAACTGCTGCTGTTGTTGTATATAATTTCTGGCCTTGAAGTATCCACATCTCTGCTCACAGGTAGAAATTACTTTAACTCCACATGGGCTTGCTCACAGTTTTGTCCAGAGGACACTAGATTTAAGCATCACTGATTTACTTAACTATCATGAGGAAGTGAATGCCATACCTTATGTTCAAAACATACTTAAAGAATTTTCCAGCAGGATTGCAGCTGCATGAACACATGGCTGATGGATTAATGACCCATTCTTCCTGCCTAACAAACACTACAGAAGACAAAGACAGGCTGTAAAACCGATTCCTTCTTATTTGCTTTTCTGTGGACAGAGGGCATTGTTTTATGTCCTGAACACAGGACAACAATAAAATAGTCGTTTGCTCCACACACATCAGAAGGGTTTGATTCAGCTGTAGTTAATACAACCACTAATGAAATCTGACACATACACTCGTGAGAAGAATAGATTTCACTGCTAGGGCCATTTGATATGCCCCAATAATGTTCATAGCAGTAACACAGTGCATAGAAGTTGTGCTTGGAGTGGCAATAGCTTATAGGCTGGACATATTTGTTTAGATTTAACAATTTTTATTACATTAATTGTGTGTATTGATGTATGATGTTGACAGCTGCAGCTTCCATCATCATTGCAAGATGGTGTTTTGTTTTTTTGTTTTTTAGAAACGCCTCCCAACTGTGACTGTATATGTGTAACTTGCATTTAATTTTAATAAGACTTCATTTGTGTTCAGCCTACTTTAAACAAATGTAGCCTAAATGGCAACCACATGGTTTGTGTGTGTGTCACAGAAAAGCTGAAGCTGCACCGTGACTTCAGCAAGTACAATTACCTGAGCCTGGACTCGGCTGTGGTCAATGGGCTGGATGATGCAGCCAACTTTAGGACAGTCAGAGTGAGTACCGCATGCACAAAGTTGTCTAAGTCTTATTACTCTTTACCCTAATGCAGTTTGTTATTTCTGTCAACTTTTAAAAAGTAACTTCAAATAACCTGCAGGCAGGTACAAACTATCATTACTCAATGTACCCTGTATAAAACCACCTGTTGCAAAATCAGGGAAACTAAAACGAAACTAAAACCTAAATACTAGATTAGTATCAAACACCAGAAGTTTAATGTGTACCCTTTATCAAAATGTCTTCAACAGTGGTTCAATTTCTACCAGCAGCAATTCTTTTGGGAAACCACAAGAGAAATGTCAACTGTTCGTTATATTTAAATAAGTACATATACATGCAGGATCTTGACTCCATGTGTCACTGCTTTGTCTCTTTACCGATGGTGACACATAGGATGTTATGTCTGTAAGGTCCTGTTTCCACTGCTCTTTATTGTTCTCAGTCATGCTGCCACATGCTCTACTCAGCTGCTGTATTAACATTTCCAGTCTGTGCTGTCACAATCTACTGTACTTGTCTTCCTTGATTTTTTTTTTTTTTTTTTCATTTTTTTCATCCTGCTTCTCGTCACCTCTCACATTGAGTGTTCGTGGTACTTCCCATACAGCTGCATTTCACCCCCGGAAGTTCAAGAAAATTCCCACTAAACAATGAGTACCTCCACGCCATCTTTAGTTGCAATAAAAATAGCTCATTAGCCAATAGATTTCAGTAAAGTTGTTAATTCCCAAGGTTAAAGTTTTTAGTTCTTTTTAAAAATATGTTATTGTATAAAAACGGTTTTGTTTATGCTTTTGGACATAGTGCGTGGATTAAAATGTAATTCAGACTTGCAAACGACATTTGTGTTGAACATGAAGAAACTCATTAATCAAATTCATTATCACGACAGCACTAGTTGACAGCATTGACAGGCTCTGCTGGAACAATGTTTCAGTCTAGCTGGGATGTTTGGCCGTTAAGTTTATAGCTTAGTTCCTGTTTGCAACTGTGTCCACATTTCCCACCAAGGTTCAACTCCATCAGTTAGTTAATAACTCGCTCTAATAAATTTTGCCTTCCCAGAATGCCATGCAGATTGTGGGCTTCATGGAGGACGAGGTGCAGTCGGTGCTGGAGCTGGTGGCTGCTGTGCTGAAACTTGGCAACATTGAGTTCAAGCCAGAGTCGCGCTGTAATGGTACAGATGAGAGCCGCATCAAAGACAAGAATGGTGGGTTTGACAGACAACAAGAAGCAAAGAATATAATTTGGATAATTCTGATGCATGATGCAGCCACCTGTATTTATGCTTACACAAATGTCTGACAAGTGGGTAATGATGACATTTACTCCTATGACACACTTTGACCTGATGTTGAGCCACTGCCCCCTATTGGCTGCTCTACTTCCTTCTGTAACCCTCTGCACACAATATTTGTGTTATGATTTGTGTGACAAGAGCAGTTTATTGCATCACTCCCACAGCTGTTCTCTTTAGGCAAATATTCTATTTACATATTCCCCTCCGTGGTGTGGCATGATACATGTTACTGTCATATTTGCCAAGGAAGTAATCAATTTTTCCCCATATGAATCACGTGGATTGTTATGATCATATTGCCGAAATTTGCTTATATCATAGTATTGTGCTCCATTTCTACAGTGCCATTACTGTATCATCAATTTATTCAATCTGCAGATGTTGCTATAAGGTTAAGGTATTTAAGTAGAATACACAGGTGGTGATCTAAATCTAGAAAAACAAGTCTGAGCATGAGCTTTACATATCTGAGTACTGAGTTTTAAATTGCCAGCTACTTATTTCCCCAGCTTCATGTGTAGCCTTGACATAAAGTATGCAATAAAATATAATCACAAGATCAATACTATATTTTTTGTATGTTTTTTGTTCTATTTTGCAGATTTGAAGGAGATGTGTGAGCTGCTGGGGATCGAACAGTCAGTGCTGGAGAGGGCATTCAGCTACCGTACAGTAGAGGCTAAGATGGAGAAAGTCTCCACTACCTTGAATGTGGCCCAGGTCAGGTTGAAAAGTTACAAATCTGCCTTGCACCAGCCACACAAATGTATTTCTGTCCTACTTGCATTCACATAAACCCACACATACAGAGCATAGATAAAGGGCTGTTTCTTTTCCCTGATTGGCTCCCCTGGCTGCCAGCTTTCATCCAAGGCAATGTTACATGAAAATCTCTTCATTATAGATGAGCAGCATTCCTCCTAGATATTCAAATGTAGGTCATTTAATACAGAGCTAGGTGAGTTAAGTCAGAGTGTACATATAACACGGACTCTCTGTGACCAAAAAGCAGAAGAGGAAATGGTGCAGAGAATTACTCTGATGTCAGAATAATGTTACTATTTGTGGTTCAGTTGTGTTGCTGGTGTGCCTTTGTCCCCCAATCTTTGAATGTGAATATGTTTGTGAAGTTTGGTAAATGTTGCCTGATTGAAAATTCATTATTGCCTTTTTGTTGTTTTTAGTCTTTCAAAATACTGGGTCTGTAGACACCCTTGTTTCAGTTTGTTAAAATAAATTCAGGCCTCTGTTATTGTTTTGTTCCTTACTGGTATTGTGTTTTAATTTACAGGCCTACTATGCCAGAGATGCACTTGCAAAAAATCTCTACAGTCGTCTATTCACATGGCTCGTCACCAGGATCAACGAAAGCATTAAAGTAAGTAAGGTCAAGAAAATATTTATTTAATTTTTTTTATTTTTCCCACAGTACACCACTGTTATTCTGTATTTGTATTGACAATATTTTCTCCATTTAGGCACAAGCTAAAACTCGCCACAAAGTCATGGGTGTTCTGGACATCTATGGCTTTGAGATATTTGAGGTAAGATAAAACAGCAGGTCAAGCCTGTGCTTCTTTTTTAGATAACAACATTCACTGAAAAGGATTTTGTTCTGGGTTGTTTCTGTGCATCTTTTGATACCTGTGAGGGGCTTATCAACAAGAACGAATGGCTAAAAAAAAAAAAACACACATTCAGATTAGTTACACTTTATTGCTCCCAGGGTTGAAATTATTGTTGTGGCAAGGTGATTTCACCAATGAAATTGTACCATTGCCACTGTGAAAACATGGCCAAATTGCATGTGCTGTCAAAAATATTACTTGGTAAACATTACATAGTACAGCATGGGGCTCATTTGTATGTTGTCCATTATGTTACGTAGGGACTGATACACTACCAGCCATGTGGACATTAAAGTGCACGAAAATAACATTTTGTATGTACTGCAAACTAATATATGAGACAGGTACAATGCAATGCACAAGCTAACAGACCTGACATAAAATGTCCTTTACACTGTTGCTAGATGCCTTCAGCCCAACCACCCCCCACCCCCATGTTCATGTCTTTTTCGTACCCATACTTGTTCACCCCACTCATTCTCAAGTCCTCTTCTTTGACTGTTCTGTTGTGTCTGGGTCCCCAGGATGGAGTAAGTAACCCCTGCACCGGCCTGTTTGCTGTGCCAGTGTGCATGCTGTGATCTAAGCTCCTCTTGAGTTAATTCTGCTCTTCATTAAGGTCTATTCAGGTTTTTCTTGGTGTGCAGCATAGCCACATGGCTGAAAGGATGTTAAAGTCTTTGCACCAAGTACATTGTGACATACACCCAGTTGCCAGTACTAAATACAGTCTAACACAATAAATGCAATAAATACTAAATAAATACTAAACAATACATTTTTAAATAATACAGAGGTGATGACTCAACTCAACTGATAATTTTACAGGCTGTATTTTGTTATGTTGGTATGTTGTCAGATATTTTGTTACTGCCTTTCTTTCCTAGAGTTAGATGAGAAGACTGACAACACTAATGGCTGTGTGGTAAATGTGAAGTTATCGCCAGCAGCCAGATAGCTTAGCTTAGCATAAAGAATGGAGGCAGGAGCTCAAATACACACGATGTAATTGGCAACTTTTAGAGGCACTGGGAGAAGGAATTTTCTACCTCTGTACAGAGCCATGCTAGCTGTTTTTTTCTGTTTCTTATCTCAGACTTTTAGTTCCATATTTAGTATTCAGACATGAGTATCATATGTTTTCATATAACATAGTGAATGAGCATATTGCTCTAAATGTAGATAAAATTAAACCAACGTTTTTGAGAACACTGTCGTTTTTCATGATAAGATGGGTGTATAGCAATTTATTTACCTTGGATTTTTGCCATAAAGGCAGGAAAAAAGTAGCATAAATAAACATCTAGGCTCAGTTTTCCAATATGTGTTTTATTTTTTCCTAAAAATGTAACTGGCACCATACAAAAGAACTTCCCTACATGAGGCAAGTGAAGCAACACCTTTGAGAAATGAGCCCGGTATCTTCAAACATACTATGAAGATAACTACTTTTTAGAGTTGTTGTAAACCACTTGTCATAAAACATCAGAGCTGCAGATAAAATATTTTAGGGTCATGTTACAAGTCATATTTCAGCCAGGTGTATGCTGCCACCTGTGTATAGACATGCTTGTGTGGGTGTGTGTGGGTGTGTGGGTGTGTTAGGGCTGAAGACAACCTTTTGGTTTCTCAGAAAGAGGAAATGTTGTGTTTTGATTAATAACTGATCTACGTGTGGCTATGTCCCATTTCCTGGTCACTGAGAAACCTTGTCATGTCCTTCACCCTGAGTTCTTCAACTAAACATGCTGCTCTAACTACAGTTGTGTCCTTAGAAAATCAATGTTAACCTAACCCAGCACATAATAAGGCAATCTGCCAAGAGGCATGACTCACCCTGAGTGACCATAATTGACAGCTGTAATAATAACACGGGTGAAGCTTTTAAATTTTTAAAACGGCATCAATATATAAATGTCAATGTTTAAAGTCTTAAAATTTACAGTAACTTTTTCAAATAAGCATTTATCATTTTACTGATAGATTTACTGGCATCAAGTGTTCAGTGCCCAGATTAATTAAATGTTTGTTCAGTAATGGTTGTCAAAGCAACGAGGTAGCAAAACATTGAGTGGAAAGAGAGAGACTGTAGATTCCCGTTTGTTAAAGCTGATTATTCCAGGTCATGGCAGACATACTGCCATTTTTAAAATTTAGTCTGCCTCTCACAGCTCACAAAAATCTGAGAGTATATGCAGGAAGATATTATCAAGAACATATTGATCTTTTCTTTTGTGAACATAACATCATACACTCTGTTAGACTAATGCAAGGACAGTTTAAACAGAAGTGAGTTTGCAGGTTGTGCTGACTGATGTACTCACTTTAGATGTAGGTCACAGATTAAACACTGTTCCTGCTCCAATTCTGATATTAAATGTAAATTCAAGTAGCCGTCTTGGACTAAGCAAGGTCAAAAACATAGATTTTTCTATCCTCATCAGTATGCATTGGGGAACCATTGTTTTTAATTAGCACAGAAGGAAATACATGGTAATGGCCGAAGTTGGTGATCAGGTTGACCATGCTCATGAATGTTTGTTAAAGAGAAAATGCAGAGTTTAAATGAGCTTTGTGTTGCTCATCTTAGTGGACCACAAAAACTAGACATTAATAAGGTTTCAGTCAAGAAAAATGATTTCACTGATGGAAGCAGAATACAAATGAGTGCAGAAGCATTGATGATTCAACATGCTACTTAATAGCTGGAGCTCATTATAATAATGTCTCACCTGTTGCTGCTCCAACAGGACAACAGCTTTGAGCAGTTCATCATCAACTACTGCAATGAGAAGCTGCAGCAGATCTTCATCGAGCTCACCCTGCGTGAGGAGCAGGAGGAATATATCAGAGAGGTAACTATTTAAAAACACACACACATAAAATGTGGGGAGCGGACAGTTGGATAAATGCCAGATCAAGTCAAGCCTGAGGAACTGGTAGCACTCCATACCTGCAGCTGTACATCTACATTATTCAACATGTCAGCAGTCAATTTGTTGTGTTAATAGTTTGTCATGGCAGACCCCTGCAGCATGAGCTCAACCTGTTCATGTCACTCATCTGTTTAACATTTTGTTCCATTTGGGCTAAATCTGCATTCCTGACCTTGACTCTAAGGCATTCCTGCTTCATTTATGTCTTGTATTGACTCGCTGTCGTCCATCACATTTTGTTTATTCTCTCCCCATCTCCCCTCTGTGTTGGGGATGGAAGTGATCCCTCACTCCAGGGAGCGTAAACACTCACCATTATGGGCCTTTAAGCTCTGTTTGTTTTCAAAGCTCTATGTACGTGAGTGCTGCAGCAATGACCCCCACACCCCTTCCCAAATAACACCACCACCAATGATATTCCACTCCTGGCCCCTGTCCAGCCCACTGCATGGGAAAATACCACAGTGCTGGAAAAAGGACAGAGGGCCACCAATCAGGAATTTGGCCACTCACCCATCAGTTTAAGCCACACCTTCTTTGTGCCCTTCCCCTCTAAAAATCTGTCACATTTCGTACATCAACCGCAGCTATGTTCCCAGCTCATTACTAGCTGTGAATTAAATGCTGGCATATGTTTTTCTTTTTTTAAGGGGCCGGCGGCCTTTTTGAGAGGAAGAGTTTTGAGAACATTTTCCCTTTCCTCCTCAGAGTGGCTTTTTTCTATAGTCTTAAACAGATGATTAGTACACTGAGATTATCACGGAGCAGAGAGAGACTACAAAAAGCGATTTTCCAACATTTTGGGCTGATGAAGATGTATTTATGACTTTAGGTTTATTAATTATTAATTAGTTTTTGTCTGTTTACCACAGAACCTTGCCAAGCACCTCTTATGTAGCTCTGTTCTATGATAGCTTGCTTCTTATGTAAAAGATTTAATAATACTATCCTTGTTTTAATCTATCACCCAACTATTGAGCTGATTACATTTTAACTTACCGTATATGTGTTTCTATTGCGGTGGTATAAAAAACAGGGAAATTCAAGAACATTATCTACTACAACTGCAAAAGCTAGAAATACCTTTTAATCCTTGACTGTCATGTCTTTTGTCACAGGGCATCGAATGGACCAATATTGAGTATTTCAACAATGCTATTATCTGCGACCTCATTGAGAATGTAAGTCGGTCTCCAACTCCTCAGAAACCACATAACCTAAGTCAGTGTAAACTCACTTTTTTGATATTTCAGTTGAAAATAGCCAGCAATCGAAGCATGATCATTCCAGTCTTGACAGATTAAATTTTTGGTCTTTTACATTTTATATGCATGAACCTATACCACCTTTCATGTAAACCCACCTTGTAATGAACAGAACAAAAATGGCATCTTGGCCATGTTGGATGAGGAGTGCCTGAGGCCTGGGACAGTCACAGATGAAACCTTCCTGGACAAACTGAACACTGTCTGTGCTGAGCACCAGCACTTTGAAAGTCGTCTCAGCAAGAATTCAAAGTTTCTCACAGACCACAGCCTGCCACACAGCTGCTTCCGTATCCAGCACTACGCTGGCAAGGTACTCTAAATAAGATTTTCTACAAAGTGCTATAAAGGGATTTAAGAAAACACTGAAGAGCTTTTTCTTCCACTTTATTCTTTTCATCAAGGTGCTGTACCGAACTGAAGGTTTTGTAGACAAGAACAATGATCTGTTATATCGAGACCTGTCACAGGCCATGTACAAGGCCAACCACTGCCTCATCAAACAGCTGTTCCCTGAAGGCAACCCAGCCAAAGTCAACCTAAAGAGACCACCTACTGCTGGCTTCCAGTTCAAAGCTTCAGTGGGCACACTGATGAGGAACCTGCAAACAAAGAACCCAAACTACATCCGGTAAGGTCTTATCACTTACAAAGAGTTTATCAGCCATTGCTCTGCCAGCATATTGTTAGTATGTCGCATTGTGACATTTACATAATAAATTTGAATACTTCTAAAATATTTTGCTCAAGTAAAATAACTAGCATCAAACCTTAATTTTCTCCATTCAGTATTTATTCTTATAAATCCTTTGGCATGATATCGACTTGTATGATTTTATAGTACTAGTATAGTATACCATTTGTAATGACAAGTAGAAAAACATCAATCATCCTGTTATGACCATGATGTGACATACAAAGTCTAGAAACAGCTGCTGTTACTACTAACAATTATCAGTGGTAGTGATTCAAAGATAGATTTAAATAAGCTGTCAATCTTGAAATATGTCATTTACACCAATTGCTGGCCCACGGCCTATGGTTTTCTCATAAAATTATGCTCTAAGCTCTATACCTGTTTTCTTGATTCCCAGGTGTATCAAGCCCAATGACAAGAAGGCACCTCACATCTTCACTGAGTCTCTGGTCTGCCATCAGGTGCGTTACCTGGGCCTGATGGAGAACGTGCGTGTCAGGAGAGCAGGCTATGCTTTCCGCCAAACGTATGAGCCCTGCCTGGAACGCTATAAAATGCTCTGCAAACGGACCTGGCCCCACTGGAGAGGACCTGCCAGGTAATTGTTGTGTTTATTCTGAGGTTGTGAGAATGGGTCTTTTCTGGACAGTTGCCAAAACAAATCCCTTCAAGGTTTTTGTGAGAAAATGAGAGTGGAAACTGTGAAGCACTCCCAGGTGTCTTTAACTAATGTAGTGAACCTCAGACTGCTCCCAGTGGGGTGACTGTGACCAGCACTAATAGACTCTAGTTGGAGTGGTCAGTTCCCATGTGTGACTATGTGGAGCTGTGTGAATATCAAGCAGGTTATAGCTGAAAAACAGCTTGGAGGACTTTCTTTGGATGAACAAAGACTTGTGGAGGGGAATAATCTTCTGAACAAGGATATTAATATTGTTAAGTTTATTAAGAAAGCAATTAGCAAGCAAATGGTATGTACACTTTAAAAGGCATGGTTAATGGTGTTGTGTCTTTTGTGAGAACTATCCACCTTCTTTAGCACATTCAGAACCTAGCCTCCCCTCTCAGAAACCTGTAGCCATCTTATCACACACTAGTTGTTCACTGTTCAGCAGCAAAGAACCACAGAATGTTGAGATACTTTAACCTTATCTGTCTCCTCTGTTTCACATCAGCCAGAGTTTCATTCTTTATCCACTGTGTGTGTGTGATTCC
This sequence comes from Anabas testudineus, assembly GCF_900324465.2. Lineage (NCBI taxonomy): Eukaryota > Metazoa > Chordata > Actinopteri > Anabantiformes > Anabantidae > Anabas > Anabas testudineus. The sequence continues at coordinate 17,998,214 of NC_046629.1, forward strand.
TATCTGCTCTACCACACATTAGAATACCTGAGCTTCTGTGCTTTGTGTGGTTTTCTTATTTTATTTCTCTACACATTTCTTTAGGTTTCTTTCTCCTTTAATGTCACTCAAACTCTACTCTTCATCTTGTGTCCTCTGTTGTTGTTATGTTGTGTCAAGTGAGGTTTGAATGACCCATCTGACTGTTCTGCCTTTCCATAGGGAAGGAGTGGAGGTGCTGATGACCGATCTCCAGGTCTCAGCAGAAGAGTTCGCATATGGCCGCTCCAAGATCTTCATCAGGAACCCAAGAACGGTAGAAACCTTTTTATACACCAATGAAGAAGCCTAGTCCAGCCAGCTTACACATGCTGTGTACTCCAGTAGATCAAGCTGTGCTTGAAAGTATATAAATTGAATCCAGTATGCTCAGCTGCCCTGTTTTCTCACTGTAAGATGTTTGTAAAGCAGAGTGGGCTGCAGTTAGAGCCCCCACTTCAGCAATTAGCATGCAACCACCACTCTGAAAACACATGGTTTCACTTAGCCATCCCATCCAACATGGGAAATGAGCGTCTTTGCTCAGTGCTTGCAGGCTCTTCAGCTGTTCAAGTCTGCCGGGGTTGAATGGACCAAGAAAAGACTAAATAACAGTTTCAAATAACATGATCTCATCCTGGTTTTTTTTTTTTTTCTTCCATAATTGCTTTTTCTGTCTGATCAACTTATCTCACTTATATATCTGCAGCTGTGAATCAACAATCACTAATACATAGAGTAGTTAGCAGATTTTGATCCAGGATCCCAGTCAGGATTTTGTTTGGTTGTTATTCCAATGCCGCTATGCCTCAAGCTTGGAGCATGGCTGCATTGGTTACTGGGTTCTGGAGAATTTTGTCAGAAAACAGAGAACAAGACCAGAACAAGATGGCTTTAAAAATGCAGCAAGGTCATAAAATGCTGTACTTACATCCTCGATAAAGATAGATTGACTCACATAGGTCGTTTTTTATTGTCTTGCTGTAATTCCAAGCAGTAAAGTGTTATTTCCGTCACCTGCACATACTAGATTGGACTTTGTTCTTGGCATTATTGAATCAGTATTTGCTCAGATAAAAATTTTTTATTGATTTCATAATGATTCCCTCTAGAACATTTCTTTTTAACTGTGATTTATCTTCAATCTTTCTTAAGAGGTTAAAAGAAAAGTTGGTGTTTGTAGCTCTATTCGTGTTCTTTTTTTAAATTTTCTTTTTTGTTTTACTGGCTTGCCGTTAATTCTTTTCTCTTCATGTAGCTCTTCTTCTTGGAAGAGAGGAGGAGGCAATGCCTGCAAGACCTGGCTACGCTCATTCAGAAGATCTACCGTGGCTGGAAGTGCCGCAGTCAGTTTCTGCTGCTGAAACAGAGCCAGATAATTGTGGCAGCATGGTACCGTCGATATGCGGTGAGACTTTTTGGGGACTTCCCCTAAGAATTACGCACAGAGCAACAAAAATGGATAAGAAATTGATGCATTAAGTGTTGTTAATTACTACTCTTTTCCATTTCACAGCAACAAAAGAAATACCAGAAGATTAAGAGTGCCACCACTGTGGTGCAGTCCTACACCCGAGGATGGCAGGTGGGCACCCTATTATAGAATAAATCCAGTATGTTAGGATAAAAGGCAGCAGGGTACAGTGCAGGAGTTTTTGCAAAAACATTAAAATGTCTGCTTGCATGTTATATGTCCACTAGGCCCGCAAACTCCTGAGAGAGCTCAAGTATCAGAAAAGATGTGAAGAGGCAGTGACCACCATTGCAGCCTACTGGCATGGCACCCAGGTACTGATGCATAAAAGTGCAGAGAGGTGTTTACCTCAGTGAATCATCACCCTAACTCTGATGTAGTCTGTTTATTCATTGAATATTTAACCATATTGGCTAAACAATTGGTTTTGTTTTATTCTTGATGGCCCTATAGCATTATAATAAGTATGCTCCCTAACAAAGCTATCCTCTCTTATAATGCTGCTGTTTCCCTTAAATCTTACTTCTTTTGCTGATCACACAACCTGCCACTTCTTTTTTTTTTTTATTCCCCACTCCTCTTTCTCTTTCCTATCATGATTCTTTCCCTTCTCACATCTTCAACCTGTCGTACCTAACACCCACCACATCCTACCAGGCTCGGATGGAGCTGAGACGTCTAAAACAAGAAGCGCGGAATAAACATGCTGTGACAGTAATTTGGGCATACTGGCAGGGAACCAAGGTATTTCTACGTAGTCGTAGTGTGTCGCTGTCCCAGCTGTCCTGTCATACCTGTGCACCATGTCCCATCTTATTTTCACTGTAAAAATAGCTTAGAATAGCAGCCCCTCTGATGAACCCCGATCCTTCTGCTACCCTCTGGCCTAATTAATGTGCTTCGTAGTTGTTCTGTCCTATTCTGTTTTATTGTTGTCACATATAGGATTGTTTTTTCATGTATGCCACAGCATTAGAAACAACCACATTTGTAGCAAAATGTAACCAAAGTTATTTCTAAAATCTTTCCATACTCAGATCTTTGCATGTAGCACATGTTTACAATTTGTGAGCCTTGATCTGGTTTCAATGTAGTTAGATGTTTTTTGTTGTTTTTTTATTCTCTTTTCTTTTTCCATAATCTAAGGACTAGTTCAGCCCTAGTGTAAACACTACAGATGATTTTCACTGTGTAATTTACTCTTGTTCATGCTGAGCCCCTTTCAGCATATTGATATGCTGACAGCGAAACACCAGGAAGCACGTCTAAATAAATTCTGAAAAAAAAGTCAATATGATGGCGCATATGTTGCTTCTTTAAGTCCTCAGCAGCTGTTTATAGTCATAACCACTGTGGAGATCTTTAAGTCTAAGTACATAAAATGCCATTATCTTATCAGCATTTATTGTACCTAAAAGTGCTAAGATTTTTTAGATATCCTTGGTAGCCCAATTAGTATTTTATTTCAAGGTTTCACAAGCTGTAATTACCAGCAATCTATTCTGACTTATTGTTCCCGGCATCTGTAATAATTCTGTAATGAATGTGAACTTTGTTATGGACAAACATGACGTCTTCTTATTGGTCAGCATCTTTATGAAGCCACTGTAGTAACTGGGCTCTCTCTATAACCTGAGCAAAAGCAGAGTCACGGAGCATGAGCACCACTCATGCACTTACTGTAGCCCACGTCATGTCATTCTCTCATCTCTTTTCATGTTGTTTATTTGTCAGCGTTTGCGTATAACACTTTTTCACACTTACTCCGTACCTCTCCTGGGACAATACAGTTTTGATTTTCACTGAAATTAACCTCCTCCACAACTGCCATCGCTTTTCATCAGGCCAGAAGAGAGCTGCGTCAGCTGAAGGAGGAGGCGAGGAATAAACATGCCGTATCTGTAATTTGGGCCGGCTGGCAGGGCACCAAGGTATTTGGGAAGCCTGATGACTGGACTTGTCGTGTCTATGTGACTTGTCGCCTACATCGACCTCCACTCACTCACCCCCAAAACAACACTAAATATGTACATAGTATTTTTTATTTAGATTCAAGGCAGTTTACCATGTAGTCTCATGTATAAACTAACATCAAGATCTCACAAATGGAATCAAAACGGACATTATCCCCCAAAGTTGTGTCTGACAGGCAAAATAATGATTTTTGACCAGTCTCATTCCATGGATGACACAGCCTTGCACAAATAACAGGAACAGAGATCATATTTTGGTTCTGTTTTCAGTTTCTTCCTGCATGCTCCATAGCTCAGCACTGCTCCTCCTGCATGACTTTTTCCCCCTTCTTCTTGCATAGCTTGTTGCTTGTTTATTCTTTGCATTTCTGTATAGTTTGTCTTTTTTTTTTTTTTTTAGATACTACTGTTTGGATTCTTTGAAGTGACCTCTGCTATGTGAGCTCTTCTCCTGTTACACTAGAATTCCACTAAACAGACGCACAGGCTCTTTTTCCCTCACAGAAGCTCCCCTGGCAAAAGGTCATATGACCCACCGTGCCATATTCATTTCTAGAAGCTGGAGCAGTAGAGCTGTAACTTTACAGTCTCTTCTTGGTCACACAGCACTTGTGTGCCGTATTTATGTGTGTATTTGATGTTTACTGACCTCAGCCAAAATGGCATCGCCTTCCTCTTCCTCTTATCTTCTCTTGCTTCATTTGTTCCCACTCTGTCTTTTCCCGCCCACCCCCTGAACAGGCTCGCAGGGAGCTGAGGAGACTCAAGGAAGAGGCCAGACGTAAGCATGCTGTTGCTGTGATTTGGGCCTATTGGCAGGGACTCAAGGTACCTACCAGCCCCACTGGGTAGCCCATCAACAAGACTCATCACCCACGTCCTTCTTCTTCCTCCTAAACCATCTTTGCATTTGTCTTCAGGAAGCCAGGCTCTGCCCAGAGTTATGATCACACTTTGAATCAATGAGACCTAACACTAGTAACTCAAAATAAATTATTTTAGTAGTAAATAATTAGCAAAAATGTGACCACATAAAACAGTTATTTCCTCATGTATGAAACTGGTTTTGATACATTTTAAATGGACCATTGTTATTTTTATCTTTTGCTGCAAATGCAAATTATCAAAGTGTGACTAATGTGGCAAAGACTCTGAACTGTTCTTTTCACACATCCTTCTCCATATGTTTCCTCTGTTTCTGTAATACTAATCCCCCAGTTTTGTGTAGCAATTTCACCTGCTTCATTGTCTTTAGTTTTGTGTTCTAGGTGTTTATCTGTTGCGTGTCCTGTCTGATTTACGAAGAGTAACTGTCGTCACGCTTTGTCATTTCCAGTGTTAATCTTTTCATCATATTAATTGCCCATTTTGATCTATACAATGCACCTGTTTGCAGCTCAATTTGTGTAATTAAGGTCGGCATCAAGGTCAATTGTTCTTAACCATCATTCACAGTCACTCAGTAATTACTTTGTAGCACTCTGTAGTCATTTTTCTCCCAACAGCTTGTATGTACCAGTTGTTCTATGTTTGTGACTAACCAAATGTCTCTTATTTTAGTGAGCTGTTTGTGTATAGTGCAATTGTCCTCTGCATATTACTCACATTTCCAACTTAACATCAAACTAAGAGGTAGAATTAAGTGATAGTGACAGTATAGTTTTTTACTTTTTTTTTTTTTTTTTGCCGCAGGTCCGCAGAGAGTACAGAAAATATTTCAGGGCGAATGCAGGCAAGAAGATCTATGACTTTACCATCCAGAGAATTGTAAGTATAGGTTGAACTATTTGCTTGCTTGCCTAATTTAAAGAGAATTCAGATTTGATTCCCTTATCTTTGGTCTCTCATTTGTGTGCATTTGTTCAGATGCAAAAATACTTCCTGGGTCTAAAGAACACCATGCCCTCAATGTCACCTATAGACAATAAGTGGCCCGCTAGGCCTTATCTCTTCCTTGATGGAGTCCATACAGAGCTTCGGAGAATCTTCCATCTCTGGAGGGTCAGTCTCAAATAACCAGAACCAGTCTCTTCCATTGGATCTAAAACAGAAACCTGAACACAGAAATGATTGGGTATGCTACATAATATGAAATGACTCATATATATCACCTTTTTAGTGCAAGAAATACAGGAGCCAATTCACAGAGGAGAGGAAGGCAGTGTATGAGGAGAAACTGGAAGCAAGTGAGATCTTCAAGGATAAAAAGGCTCTCTACCCGAGCAGGTACCTTATATTCAATAGATTATAAGAGTAGATTAGATTATTATTATTATTTCAGGTATAGGTTACATTTTTACTCTGTGTCTAATGTCATATTCCACACAAGTTATGAAATATCTCATAAATGTCTTTCTCTTTGACATCATCTTATGTCCTAGTGTGAGCCAGCCCTTCAAAGGAGACTACCTGGAGATCAGCAAGAACCCCAAGTATCTAAAACTCAACAGTGCTGTGGATGAGAAAGTTCTGCTGGCTGATGTAGTTAACAAGATTAACAGGGCCAATGGCAAGGTAAGAAATGTGACTCGCACATATATTCACATATTATGAATATTACATTTTATAAGAGCTGAAAAGTTCAAACTCCCACACAGGAACTAGTGGAGCACAAAACAGTTAAGTTGTTTCAATATGTGCTTCACCCAGCAGTGAAGCAATATGATGTTTTGACATTTTAACAACTGGCATTATTTTTGCTCCAGCAGATAGCAGACTTGTCTGGACAGGTGTTGTATTCTTAACCATGTCTGAGTTTCGAGATCAAAGAGAGACTTCTGTCTGGGCATTTCGTTTTGCAATAATGTCAGCATCTCACACAATGTTAGAATTTCCCTGGATTGCCCACTTTCTGCTCTGCTTTCAAGGGTACAGCTCGCATCTTCTTACTGACTAAGAAGAGTGTCGTCCTGGCCGACCAGAAGACAGGCCAGGTGAAGGCCAGTGTCCCTCTGCCAGACCTCTCCAGTGTGTCAGTGAGCACACAGAGTGACGGCTTCTTTGCTCTGAAACTCAAAGAGGTGAGGGAGATGTGTTGTGAAAACAAAAGGTTAATGTGATGTATAGTTTTTGTGGAATTGAGCGGATGTTCTATTGTGTTCGGTTCTTGTATTTATCTATGGATGTTAACCTGAACCATTACAGAGTCCAGCATTTTTGTACACAGTGGAATGAGCCTGCAGTAATACATCCAACTTCCTCTTACTGAAATAGATGTTCTCTATTTGCCTAAATGAAAATGCACTGTTGGTTTAAATGCTCATGGGAAATTCTCTAGCCACAGGAAGTTCTGATGGAAATAGATTTTTTTATGGTTTTAGCTTTTTAAATAATATAAATAAGAAAAAAACTTTTTACAAGAATTTCTAACCAACCCCCAGTCACCCAAACACAAACATAGAACATATACATCCTAACACGGAATAACAAATGAAGAAGATCATGAATGAACCATATGAATTGTTGGAATATTAAGAAAAACACAGAAAGAAGAGTAATAAAAAAAAGAAAAAAAAAACTTATGGCATTTAGTCATGTTCAGGACTTTGTTGTAGTTGTTGTAGTTTGTTGTATTTCTATTTAAATCAATGCAGTTTATTGATTATAAAGTACATGATTACATAGGATGAAATAACAATTTTTGATGCCAAATTTATCTGGCTGTTTTGCATTAGGGGTCAGCTTCAGCTGTCAAAGGAGACTTCTTACTCAGCAGCGAGCACCTGATCGAGATCATAACCAAACTCCACCGCACTGGGGCCACGGCTCCAGACAGGGAGCAGCTCAATATTGACATCTCAGACGAGTAAGAGTAAAATCCAATCATTATAACTGAAGGATGAGATGTGTCATCAGTTAAGATGGTGTTTAATGATGTGGATTATGTTTCTGTGCTATAGGTTTCTTGTGCAGTTCAAGCAGGACAAAGTGTGTGTGAAATTCATCCAGGGTGCACCCAAGAACGGTAACAGTGTTTCCTGTAAGCGCAAGAACAACCGCCTGCTGGAGGTGTCCGTGCCCACAACAGCGTAGCACAACCCCACCTGTGCTTTCACTGCTGCTCTGAGTGCTCAGATCAGGGGAAATTAAACAGAGGGCCACCACCCACTCCAAAACTCTGGTCTCACACTATCACCCCAGTGCCCACCCTGAGCCCAATAATGAAAAAGTGAAGTTATTTGACTTGTTGTGTTGTTTTCCCTTCAGTCTCTTGGTATCAGATTTACTCCAGCACCACTATTAATGTACCACTTTGTGGCAATGAAATCATTTATCTGGGTTGCATGCCATGAAAAATTTGGTAAAATGTTTTGCTGGTGTTTTTTGTAAAACTGGGGTAAAGAGTTGAAGTGGTGGATGGAAAGAAAATCTTGGTGGAGCACAAGAGTCTTCTGTATACCAGTGGTGATGTAATGATTGTTCTGCCTGTATGGTAAATTAATCAGAGAAAATGTCAGTATAAGACCTTGTGACAATCTCCAGCCTCAACTGGCCTTAACTCATCTGTTTTTAAGCAGCTCTGGGTTTAAGCACATGGCTTAGAAAAAGGTGAACTAGGAACTTTTGGGTTGGGTCTGTCTCATTTTATTTCTCTGTAGAACATAAATACTGCACTTCTATTCACCTTGGTGTAACCAAAAGAGGATGACATGTACAAGAATTTGATTGTATGTTGTGTTCTTTTCTATATTTAATTTTTTTCTCTCTGGGAAGAAAAAGAGTGGGTGGTTGAGAAGTAACTGTAATTTGCTATATTATTGTAAGACTACCACTGCAAATACTATGTGCCATTGAACAGGTCCTTGGACTTGTCACATGTCAGTGCACAAATACAAACCATGTAGGTGATTAACCCCATTCACTTAGTGGTATTGTAACTACCAATGCCAAACAACTATAGAATAGGGGAGCATATAAACCTGTGGTAGTCATTTGTACGTTTTGACAGCACTGCACATGTGATCAATTTGTATCCATTTACAAGCACAGTACAGTTTGTGATCATTTCCAAGCTTTAATTAATTCATTAAGAGTTATTGTAAACTGATTTCATATCCTTAACACATAGAATGTCATGAATGAATGAAGCAAAGCAATCCCTCTCTTTATATGGGGTTTAATTAAAGACACTGACAAAGGCAGTGCAGACATTCCAATGGAAGGGAAATACCCGACCACAGGGAAAATGAAGATACCAACACCTTTAATAATGTCTTTACCAGATTCCAGGTTTTCTCTGGTGCATGAATGACTCCCTTGATAATGATATTTTTTTGTGTGCAATAAATAAAAGCTTTGCCTCGATTGTTCTCTTTCCAGCAAAACAGTAGTAAGAACCAATAGCAGTCACCCTCACTGTATCTTAAGCTGTACATAGGCACTATATGCTCTAGGCTTGACATGGACAAAACCTGTCTCTAGTGTTCTCATTTCAATTGGTCTGTGTGTAAAACAGCAGTGTTTTTGCCAGTGCAGCTCGAGTTATTCTAGTGCTTGACCCACTCTGACCTAATGTGTATTTTTTTTTTCAAGGGGAACGACCAAATAGGTTTTTGATGTATTTGAAGAAATTGACCGACTTCTGCAAAGTTTTGTAGTACATTCATATGAAAATGTGGCATATATTTAAATACAAGGCAAATTTGAGTATCAAAAAGTGCTATATTTTCCGGTATGTTGACTATAATGATGTGTACTGTACTTGGATGTACTGGCAGTGGGTTTTATACTCATGATTTCTAAGTCAACCAAATGTTTTTTGTTTTTTTTTTTCTGGGAACTGTGAGGGAATAGCACAGCCAAACACGGTCTAGTCACATTTTGCAGTCCAGATTATCTCAACATTTAAGTGTGTTTGTTTTTTTGTTTTTGTTTTTTCCTTTAAATGTCACTCGACAGGAACTTGAGAAATTAGTTGTCGCTGTCCCACGCATGGGAACGATTGAGCTGATGTGTGTCCCTTGGCTCTGCACTGTTTAATTACAGGTTTGCTAAGGTGAAATCTTCCTCCCCTTTCTCTTTCTTTCTTGTCTGTTTTGTATTTGAACAGTGGCTAGAACTGCAAAATGATGTCTGCATTCTTGTGTGCCTCATGTTAACCTGTGCTGAGAGATAGAACATGGACATATTTCAGTAGAACTCAGTGTAACATTTACAAGTATCTTTTTTTTTTATTATTAAATAAAATACAAACCAGTGATAAACATATTCTGGAATTCTGCGGCACTTATTTGCATCGTTTCATTTATAAACTATTGTGTATTTATTTAAGTGTTAGTCATCTCTGCCTACCAATGCATGGCACCTCTGTATCCAAATGAGTTCTGAATTACGGATACACAGTTATTCAGGTCATGTTCCACTAGCTTTTGAACATTCTTTCCATGTAACCCACATTGTGAAGACAACTTTTAAAATCAGACATCAGTTTATTAAATCTCACATTCCTTCAAAGGGACCTTTGGTTGCTATCTATCTATCAGTAGGACCAACAGGGGGTTGGCTGGGAGTGGGAGTCGTTAGAAGCACAGGGCCTGGACAGCCAGGCCTTGTATTTAAGCAGCTGGCCAGATGTTTTCCATCACATCTGGGGAGAGCTGTCCTAGGGTTAAATTCCGCGGCTTGGGGAGAGCTGCCGGCAACAGGTCTCCAGGGAGCAGCCCTCAGATTGAGTACAGAGTGGTAAAAATAGCATCCCATTTTGAGCTGCCCAGTACCCAGTTCCCACCATTCGGCAGGCTGGGAAAGGAAGGAGGAGTCCCAGCCTCCCCGTGGATATCCAACCCACAGTGGGAGTGCAGGGGAATCGTACTGTAACGCACACAACCATGTGTGCTGCAAGGCCTGTAGTGTTCAAACATAGATGCAGATCTGCATCAGAACAGCACAACAATAAGTCAGAGTGGGCTCTGGTGATAGTTGTGTTTTTAATAGGTCATTCACAGCTAAATAATACTAAATAAAACTTTAATTCCACTAATCATTTAGTATATTTGACCATATTATCAGAAACTGTCAAATCTGCTTTAGTTATTTTTGATTAGATGGAAACTGAGAATATCTAGTTGATTTTTATTTGTACAATCATCATGTCTTTAATGTTGGAGAAGATAAACCCACAGTATCACCTCACAGAGTGGGCTAACAATGAAAGTCTTTGGCGACATCCCATGGATATTAGATGGAATTACAATGAAGAAAGTGCTATTCAACAGAAACACTGAGTTTTCAGAGAGTATTGCTCAGATGCTTTTAATAAAAATATCAATAGATTTATTAATATTATTTACTCTATTATGTGTTTTAAATAAATATATTATAACCTAAATAATATTTTTGAAACACAGAGAACCTCCATAGTATAAACATCTGCAATATAGGAATCTAATAGATACTCTTGAAATTTTAGATGATAATGTTGCTACACAGTTTCAGTTTTGTTTTTTTTCTCAGATATTAAAAAGTCATGTCTCAATTGCAGAAACTTTGATCTTGTACGGTTCACAGTGATCAGGCAGATGGTAAACAACTGGTCAACTTGGAGAACTCTACTCCTATGGGAATTTCATATCCTGCTCAAATTCCTATCTGCTGCAGTGGACTCTAGTGCTCCTGGCAATAAAAGCAAAGGATAAAAAAAATAAATAGGTGTACTGAAAATATGAAATTCACTTTACAACAAGATGCAGGCTCCCGCTGAGGCTGTTGCACCAGCATCTGTCTGGAGTCCCATTACCATCCTGTCTAGAACATCTATCCTGTGCCAGTATGACAATACAGCACCAAATGACACATCTGAGGTACTAAAACTACTTTCCTGCTAAAATAAGAAAAAGTTCAGTGTCTGAAGCAGCATGAGGAATGAGGAGGTCCTCATTCAGTTGCCAGTGTTTCAACACTGTTGTAACTGTGGTAGCACAACGATAATGTGACACTTGGAGTTTGCTCTTAGTCAAATCATCCTCATCCAGCATTTGGTGGAGAGACTGAACATTGGTCAATCACAGTCTCGCTGTTTCTGTCTCCAAACCATCAAATAAAGCACCAATTTCTAAAAAGGTGTACGGCCCTAGAGAACATTTTAGTGTCAAAACACCTGTAGCATTTCAGCAGCGCTAATGTGATTCAATCACGCTCTACACCAACACAATCTTTCTCGTACACCCTTGGATTTTCTATTTAGGGCAAATTTTCATTTCATTTATCGCAATTTTTTCCTTAAGCATAAAACTGTAGTGCAGTGCTTTAAATGGAAGAAAGCACGTTTAGGACTCTTTATTGTCATGTACACAATAAAGTACGTATGGGGGTGCAGGTAATAGAAGGTCATATACTTAATATATGAGGTGGAGTGTGACAATGAAACAGGCAAATGTCAAGGTTAAGTAAAATAAATGAAAGCAGTCATGGATGAGTAGGGGAAAAATACACAGTAGTTATTCATAGCTGACTGTAAAAACAAACAAACAAGAAACTATTGTCTGGGATAAAAGGTGTCTGAAAAGTGATGATGCTGAAATAGAGCTAACCTGATACTAGCAGTTGAGATAAATGGTGGCCTGAAAGAGCATCTCTTATAATGGCTTGTGCTCTCTTATTGCACCTTTGTAGTGTTGCTCTCTTCCAGTTGCTATGTATTGTTTTGAGGTCAGCTTAGCAATTTCGTAAAGTCGCCTCAGGGCAAAAAAAATAACACCATAAACATTTAAATAGGACACTCACAAACTGTGTATGTGGTCCCATTCTCACACGTTAGACTCTCATCATGAATAGTACAATTCTCTGAACCCTTTCATGACATATTTCATTTCTTTTTCAAATAATTTTGAAAAGACTGTTCCTCTCCTTAAAGGTTCAGGTGTTCTGACATTGCTGGCCGTGCCCACGTATAGAATTAAATGGATTTGTAGATGTGTGGTTACACAGCACAGTCACTAGGGGCCAGTCAAATCCAACATGTGGACTTCAGCATTCATGCGAGTGCAAGATTTAGACAGATTTAGTGACTTTGATTTATTTAGCTTAATTTAGTGAATGAGTTTTGCTTCCCAAGTGGAGGTTTGTGAGTGTGTATTTTCCACCTGCTCAAATTCAAGTACCACAATAGCAACTGCAGTTCGCTCTGCAGAGTCAGCAAAGAGTCTGACATAAACCAATTAACATTAAACCCTGGGAAGTTAGCATCTTTATGCACCCAGACATAGTCCACTAATGTTTCCAAGTACTACATGTACTATCATGTGGAGTCAATAAGATCAAAGTTCAGTGTGAACTAATGAATGTGTGTCTAATGTGTCTGCCATTAATTCAACGTTGCATCTCATTAGAGATTAAATCTTCATAAGCGAGCTTCTTTCTACATAAAATACTGAGCCATGAGTCAGGGCTCTGCTGTTATTTTGCTGCTGTAATGTAACAGCAGGAGTATTTACCTGACTGTGCTCTTAATCCTTCTTCTCCACTGCAATTTGTAGTCTGTGTTAAATTTGTTTTTAACGCAGCTATGGGCTATACAATGGACTCCTGTGGGATGGATAACAGACACACACACACTTCAAGCACGACACACACCAAAGGAGACGCAAAACATTGTTTGTGGTGGATTTATTTTGTGCCCATTTGCTTTTGCTTTGGATCTCTTTAAAGTGTAGGTATTCTGCATCACTCTGTAGGGATTTGTGGTCATTTTGTGTATCTTTGTAGTTAACTGCTGTCTCCTTGGTGTCATTTTGAGTCTTTGTAGCTGTCTTATGTGTCTTTGAGGCCATGTTACATGTCTGTTTTTTAAATCTGTCCTTGTATTTGGAGTCTTCTGTACTCATTGAGCCCCTTTTTGTTTTATTTTTGGCTCTTTGTAGTAACTCTTTGTAGTTGTTCGCCTCTTAGGTTTTGTGAGTTCACAGTGCTTTTGTGTCTTTTTATCATCATTTTATTTCTCTTTATAATGGTTCATACAGACATTCTTGTCCAGGGGCATCAGGACTGTGCAGCAGACCGTCTCAGTAATCCATACATGGTCCTCTGTGTGGTGGAAGTAAGTTAACTGTATTGACTGTATTGAGCTGTCACAGTGTCAAGGCTGATTTAATTATTGAGTGAAAGAGTTTAGGATGTAGATGTCAACACTCTGGTCTCCGACCGGCTGATTTACTGGCATAAATCTATGCTGTGTTTAAATGAAAGCAGACAATCCATCTTTTTCCTTTATTGATGCATTAAAAAGGTCAATGTCTGCTTTTGGAGGTGACTTGTTTGAGTGTTTTTTTTTTTACCGTGCCATATAATATACATAAAAAAACATTTTAAAAGGTTGATATTGGGTGTGGCAATCATTTTTCTCAATGGCGAATCAGCTTTGTCATAATGATCACTCACATTTTTCTTTTTGTCTTAGTTTCAAAAGAACAACAGTGCAGTTTTAGCTTGCTAACACACACACATACACACACAGTATTACATTACTGCCCCTGGCGGTGTGTCAGGCAGTCTGGAGGGAGGGACAGGGGCTGGAAGAAGTCTGATTAATGAGTGTTACTGGGTGGTGGAGAGTTTGTGTCCCCACTCACCCTTGTGTCACCAGCACACTCAATAGCTTCATCAATTTGTAGCCATTATCACATCAATAGGCAAGAATGGAGGGAGGAGGGGAACTAAGTAGTGAGGGGCTTCTGCTGCACCATCTGTGGATAGCTGAACATGGGTGACGCAGAAGAAAGCACTTTGTTCATCCACTGAGCCTCCGTCTACAAAGTGAAAACCTGAGCTGAAAGTGACCAATCTGCAACACAGGGTCTCTGCGAGGCAGTAGACCCTATGCCTAGAAGATATCAAGTAATGAAACATGCTTAATTCTAGAGATATTTTTCCAGAGTCACATCCACTAATAAAAATCTCATAGTTACAGCTCACTTTCTGCTGTAGGGACACTTGCATCGCTAAGTTTGAGCAAGTAAAGCAATAAGTCGTCACTATCTCTTTCTCTGCATCATGTCTCCGTGTGTATCTGACCGAGTGTGTACATGTTGTCTGTAAGCATGTGTGAACACAAGCAGCTGTGGCGCTGATACAGATAAGCAAACAGCTGCGTGCACATCAATAGACGCTCATTTACAGACATTAGGCAGCAGCAGCGGCAGCTCACAACGGAGCAGGCATGTGTGCTTGTCGGACAATGTGGGAAATTAAATGGGGCATAATTATTCCTCATAGCATCAACTTGCTCTTACTGCTTACCACTCCCTTACCACTACTAGTTGTGGGAGGAACAAGCTTTGAAAAGGCATCACTTGTCTTAACTCAGGTTTATTCTTTCTCTGACAGGTCCCAGTCTGCTCACCTACTTTCATGCATTCCACAAATCTTTGAAATCGCATTTGCAGCCCTGCAAATCTAGGGACTAACCCTTTTTATTTTGTTCTGAACAGATCTAATAACCTGAGCTGGAATAAAAGTCATGGTTCCTGACTTTATAAACCCCTTATTGAATCAGAGGCTGCTCACAGTGCAACAGTGAGGATAACGATTCTTCATTAAGGAGTTCATATGGCCTCTAATGAAGCTAATGATTCCAACACCTGGTCTTTCATTGCGTATGACTGTAACTAATTAAATTGTTCACACCGCCATTAGACGAGCAACATCTGGGGCGAGGGCGAGGAAAGAAGCAAAGGCAAAGGGTGGAAAGTGAGGAGATGTCGACAGAAGGTAGGCCGAAATGATAACAAGAGAAGGTGTAAAGAAAAAGGCTGGGAGGGTTCAATTAGGGAAATGAAATCTCATCTTTAGTGAGGGACAACATACATCACCAGTGACAGCCCCTCCTCTACGCCTGTCAGTCCCTCCACTGTCAAAACGACCAATTAAAGCAAAGCTAATTCTGCTGTTAACCTCTACATAGCCCCTGTCCGACACGTCCTTCCCCTGTAAACAAGAACATCAATGATGAACCCTCTCCTCTGTAGGATGTATAAGTGCACATGCATCTGTCACTGGCTTCTTTTTTTTTAATGTCTGAATCTTATTAGGCAGAAATAACCACTAAACAGGTTTAAAATAAAATCCAGTGGAACACATGTCGCTGAGGGGGCTACACTTCACCAACTTTAAAAAGAGGATGTGAATCCCACATTGCCGCTTTATCCTAATTGCTTTCATGTCATAAATCATGCAGGTTTTTTAAATGTAGACAGTAGCAACATCAAGATCCTGATACAGAGCTATGCAATGACTTTGGAAACTAGTAACCTACACACATTATCTGAATTACAAGGCTTCCCCTCCAGCCTTATTTAATCTTCCTCACTTCAACAATAAAAACGTGCTTCATCTGAATTTATCAGGTGCTGGAGGAGAGAGGAAGGGAGGAATAAAAAGCACGAGAGGAGAGGTGATACAGCTGTGTCAAGTGAATTATAACCCTTTATCACTTAACCCTAAATCTTCCACACACATACACACGCATGCAAACAAACACATGCACCTGATTAAACCCCGCAGACATGGATTGGTGGGAGTGTCCACGAGACCGCAAGGCTAATTGGACTGTCTCAGCAGTGAAAAGGTGAGGGGGTGAGGGGGTGAGGGGGGGGAGGGGGACGGAAAGATGAGGATCAGAGCTGGAACAACGTGATAGTCATAGAAAGATGCAGACGAAAAAGCAGGAGGATGATCAGTCAGATTATTCAGTGTAAAAACACAAACGTCAAACCAGACTAGGAGGTCAGAATCTATCTCTGCATCTGTTGTTTTCTTGCAGGTGACTGCTGCAATGTCAACCCCCCGCCCATTCTGTTTCAGGGTGACAGGTCATGACTGTTCTGTGGATGTTTATACTATCATGACATGTGATGGGTTTGGTGATCATTCAACTTTTCCTCTGTCGTTTTGACTTTTTACCAGTTTATATCTTTTTTTTTCATCTAAAAGGAGCAGCATATTTTGTTAATATACACCTCCGTGAGCCTGACCCTGCTGAGCAGGTTGTCTTGCAGAGCAACAGATGTTTAACTGCTCTCTGCCTTCCCGTCGCTGCCCCTGTCTCTGGGTTGAACCAGCTCTACGTGTGTCTGCCTCCTCCTCTCATTCACAGACCTCTGTTTAGTACTAATTAGCTTTGTGCCTCCTCTCTCTCTTTCTCCCTCTCCTTCCACTGTTACCCTGAAGTCATCTCACTGTTTACTGTTCTAAGTAATAATCATCCAAGCTTAGCCCTCCTCCTCCTACCTCCCCTCTGTTCCCTCCTCTGCTCCTCCTCCACTCCTCCCTCTCGTCCTCTTCATTATGTCTCGGTCTCCGTTGTGACGGCCGTCATTAATCAACTCATTCTGAACAGTGGTGAACCTTGCAACCCTGAACACCCATCCCTGCTCATCTAGGAAGTGTTGTATTCCCCTGCGGTCCACTGGGCCAAGCAAAGCAAAACTGTGGTCTAACAATAGATGACAATAGAAACCAAAAGCAGATATTAGACTAGATGCCACAATAGGACCCAGACAGCAGGAGAACAACAGGCCTTATTATGCTCTATATGTTGGGAATTTTTGGGGATTTTCTTTTTCCCCCGTGTCTCCTGGGATACATGATCATAGTTTACCCTTTAAGTGTACTGGTCCTTCTTCTCTGCTTCCCAATAATCTGCCAGATGATCAACTAAATAATTAGAATTAGCAGTAATGACTGATAAAAGACTTATGTCAACTAAAACCGGACTTTCAAAAGGATGTTGCACTGAAATGTGACCAGTGAAAATGGAATGAGATGGATGTGAAAATATCCGGTTCATGTCTTGATCATTTTGTTGCCTTTAGAGGCTGAAAACAGCAGACATTTCTCTAATTTATGTAGTCTACATGTCTCTTTGCTGGAGGTAGCAGAAAAACCCACAGCTCTGAACATAACTTTGACATTATGGGTTGTTTTTCATTGTTTTTCTGAAATGAATGTCCATAACCCAGACACTGACCTTTTGTAAAAAATTACAAAAATCTAATCAGTTTTTAGCCTTTATCCCAATGTTCCTGTGAACCATGCTGGAATGATTTCAACCTCTTCACCTCTAAACCACAGAGGGTTGACAGACGTCGCCCACTGACTTAACCTCTCTTACATTTGTGTATGAATAGAGACAACCTAAATGGTTCTTGTAAGGAGGAATGGCCTCAGTAGTTGTTCTGTGTCTCCCAGAGCTGCTCATTCTTACTCTGTGGTCAGCTGGGCTTGTTGCTCTTGTCTGTGTGTGCGTATGTGAATATGCGTGTGCATCTCCACACATGCTTACTTGTTTATGTGTAAGATGACTGAAAATCCTATCATATCATCTATGATACAGCTGGAAAGTAGCCAGCAAACAATATGAAGTGATAGCGGCCCCAGATAAAGCTACATTCAGTAGCCTACTGAATGATCAGTTCAATCATAGTAACCTCAACCTCTACTTCAATGTATAAAATCATCTTAGAATTTTTATTTCACTATCAATATGAATAACTTGGATGTGCTGGGGCAGACAAGTAGCAAAAATAAGGTTATATGTAATCATAAATCAAATTACAAGGTTATTTTCTTACACATATTCGTTACATAGGTTTGGTGGCATTGTCTTTTACACGCACAAATCAGCATGAGTTAGCATAAAATAAAGAAAACTATCGGGCACTGATAGTAGCCATTATAATTTAATAATGTGTTTTACTCAGACAAGATACAGCTAGTCGAGTCAGTCAGCCTCACTGACCTGATCATTCTATCCTTGCACCACAGTATATTACCGTACAAAGTATCAAGTTATGGCCACTATCTGTCGGTGAACAGATAAAAGCTATGTGCACGGGTTATACTGTCTCAACACAAAGACTCTTTTGTTAACGGTTGTTATAGTGGCAATCTAATGACCATAAATCACAATTACATTATATTACCAAACATAATATCCCTCGGCGGTGTGAAATTTTAAATGCCAGGTCTTTTATATCTAGAGGACCTTATCTCAAAATATGTGATATTTGTGCTTGGCTATCTTTGTCAGGATATATTGTAAAAGCTTTATTAAATGGTGTAATAGAGCCTCACTCTCGCTTATCTAATGGAGAACAGATCACAGAGTATTAATTATTTTATAGCAGGCTTTTACAGCCTACTTGTGACATTAGTGTAACTGTGTCTGACAAGGACAATGGGAAAGAATCACTAACAAATGCACCAGTTATTTAGTCATAAATATTGCATTTTAAAATTTGATAACCTTTGAGTAATGGCGGATTCAGTCCCTCCAGCCCATCTGAAACCTTACAGAATAGAGATAAATATGTCTGCTCCATGTGGGAACAACTTGCTTGGTGGAATTTGTAGCTCCAACAAGACCGGGTTAGTTGCGTTCAATTCCATCTGTATATTTCACATATACATAGAGAAACTTAGATTATCTCCTACCTGAATATGCGATTCGTACTCATCTTAGACGGTGTGGCTTGTAAATTAGTAACCTGTGTCTCTTCTGATGTAACTTTACACATAGGACATCAAAGCCTCCTAAGTATGTGTATCTGTCAGAGCCGAAAGCAGAAAGGGACTTTATCTGGCTTTATGTCGGTTTATCAGTTGATTAGACTGCTGTTTATGTATGTAAAAAGACATAATGTCTGAAAACCTGCATGTCATCATAATCAGATTTCCCTTGTAGGTCACACACATGCCTGAACACACATCTGAGCCCGTTCAGTTTAAGTGATGGGTAGAGTAGCAGGTGTTGGTCTGTTTGTCTTAGAAGTGATAGCAGTTGGTTTTCCCAGGCTTGTGCCCGTCTCTTATCAGTCGTGTTTAAACTGGAAGGAAATCACCAAAGTGTGAAAGACGTCAACATCGCTGCAGTTTGGGTGCATTTGTACATTGAGGCGTCTCAGTGGGACAGATGGGAAACAGGTTAGTTTGACAAGAAGGTGCCTTTTGAAAAGATCAGATTCCGATCCAAGCTTTTAGAGGTAATGTGTAAACTGAACTGGTCTTTCTTACTACGCTTTGGAAGAAGTCCCAGTTACACCCACAATGTAATAACTAAGGGAATAAACAACTTCATCACCTGTCCATACCTTGTCTATGTGTGGTTCTGGTCTGCAGGGAGAGAAAATATGTTTGTTTTCTGCCAGTTTACTGCTTCTTTATCTGCTCTATGGTGTGGTGATGACTGATAATCATGGCAGCAACCACTGATAAGAACGGTTGAGTTTCTGTCAACCTTAGTGGGCAATAAAATTTAATGAAAAGTTAGTTGTAAAATGATGATTTTTTTTTCTCGTCCCTTTAATGTGAGATGTCAGTAATGAAGGTAATAAAACTATAAAGTGTGTTTGTTTGTGTGTCTCACAAGCCCACGGATGTGTAGTACAATGTGTGTTTGAAAGTCAGTGTTGGGGAAAGAAACACACTTGAGACATTAAAAGTCAAACTGAGTTCAGGACAAAAGGACAAAACTAATAATTGAATCATATTTGATACACTATATGATTAACTTTGAAAGTATATTAGCAAAAAAAGAGCCTATATTTTGAATCTTTTGAGATTGCAATATCATTTAGGAGAGTATATCTTTACAGTGTTGCATTGGATTAGTGTTGCATGCATCTGATACAAGGGAGCATGAATGTCTGCAATTAACCCTTTGAGAAGGAAGACTATACCCTGCCTCTGTGCTTCAGGGCTCTGGCCAATCACAACGGAGCAGACTTTATAGTGCTATTGGGTGGGGTTTTTTTTTTAGTTTAGTGTTGGAGTGAGTGACGTGGTTTTTACGCACATGGCATAAGTGGAGAGGGTCAGAGAGAAGACGTTTCTTCAGGGAGGAGGTATGGCATTAGAGCAGCTTCTGCTCACTTTCAAAGTGTATAAGGCTACGGTGTGTGTGTAGACATTTGAGACGAGTTCAAACTTCCACCCGTGTGGTTTATTTCTTAAGTACTGACGTCTTGATTATAAGGTATCCATAAGAACACGTGACCTCTTCCACACGAATTCCCATCAGTTGTGCTCTGGAGATATATTTGAACAGAATGACTAACATCATGGAGAAGTCCAAAAACTTTCGCATTGATGCGCTCCTGGCGCACGACGTGGAGCAGAGGACGGACAGCGACGGTGCGTCCCCGGTGTTATATTACAGCAAGAGCCCCGGGAAGGGTCCGAACCGCGGGTGTGAAGCTCCTTCCCCTCATGTAAACCCAACAAGAGCCTCTCCCGTCCAGCTAGGAATCTCAACCAAACCCCAGCTCCTCAACTTATCCCAGTCAGGATTCACGTCTCTGCACCAGGAGGGTGTCATCGGAATGCAGCCAGGCTCCGTGTACCCTCTGGCGGCCCTCGGAGGTCAGCACCCCGCCTTCATGTACCCTGGCTTCACGCACCTGATCCAGCCATTCCAGGAGCGGATGAAGGGGGCCGCTTTGACCGGGACACTGCCGCTGGAGCCTTGGGTCAGAGCCGGTATGATCATCCCCAGACTTGGAGAATATGGAGGTGAGGAACATCCTCCATGTCATGGAGTAATACACTTCAAAATAACCCTGTTATATTATTCTATTTTTTCAAGCAGCATTTTTTTATTAAATAAAAATTGTAAAAGTTGTATATTTCTGATTTAGGACCTCCTACAGTTTTGATCTTGGTTCTAAAGGAACAGTTACACTGTCGCTCACAGACAATTTATCTCATGTAAATAACATGGAACAATAACACCCACAAAAGACCTAGCACTTAATCAATCTAGAACATTTACAATGTTTTCATTAAGGTAATGGACCTCTGTGATGGTTTATTATTCCCCCAAAGCAAAATCCTCTCACATCAGGGCAATAACTGATAGAGGACAGAAGGAGAGGAAGACACACAGGCAGGTTGGCCTGTGGCATTCAAACAGTGACGTGGAAAAATGAATATTTTCTTTCTTTAATGTTAGACATTATCCCCTTATAGTCCAACTATTCAAAAATTCGCTAATGGGTGGAATACATTTCATCAGAGAGCACAACTGATCATCGTAAAATGATAATAAATAATCTCCTCCTCTCTGCTGCTGTTTGTATCTGCCTCTCCGTCATTCCTCCCTCAGCCCTGGCCCAGGCAGGTTTGCTGGGGAAGTGTCGGAGGCCTAGGACAGCATTCACCAGTCAGCAACTGCTGGAATTGGAAAACCAGTTCAAGGTCAACAAGTACCTGTCCAGGCCAAAGCGCTTTGAGGTTGCCACTTCCCTCATGCTGACTGAGACTCAGGTGAGAACCAAAAGAAAGGTCGTCATGGTTTCAGTCTAGGTTTTTACAGTCAATGGTGCAGCACAGTCCCTCTGTGTAACTGACTAACTGATGGAAAGTTGATCAAGTTCTATTGGTCAGGTTCTGAAATCTCTTTGTTTTGGTTAATTTTATTTTATTTCCTGACTTGTGTCACTGCTGGTGTCATTGTAATTGTAACTAATAAGACTTTTTTGTTCAATAGCTGCCCAGCAACAGTCGCTGATGATATATATATATGATAGCTGATACTGGTAATACATTTTCCACACGGTTGTCTTTCACCAGGTTAAGATCTGGTTCCAGAACAGGCGTATGAAGTGGAAAAGAAGTCGCAAAGCCAAGGAACCAGCAGCTCCCACCACATCACTGACTGATATGGAGAGAAATGGGTTGGATATACACGGTGCCAAGACTCAGGGTGACTCACAAAGCTCGAGCTTTGAGGATGAAG
Source organism: Anabas testudineus (assembly GCF_900324465.2). Classification (NCBI taxonomy): domain Eukaryota; kingdom Metazoa; phylum Chordata; class Actinopteri; order Anabantiformes; family Anabantidae; genus Anabas; species Anabas testudineus. Next base: position 18,020,406 of record NC_046629.1, read on the forward strand.
AGGAGCTAGACGGGGTGGATGAGGATGAAAAAAAGGAAACAGAAGTGCTAAGGAAATGTTCTTTAGGCACTGTAGGTTTCGTAAGGCATGCTATAGGAGAAACAGAAAACTATAGCTCTTACTCAGAGGAGGAGCTGGACGAGGGAGGCCCAAGAACAAGAAGCGGGGTTTTCCCATAGTTATAAAGCTGTAAATGATTTTATGAACGTTTTTTTTTATGTTAATTACTCCTGAAAAGACAATACATAACACAGTCAGGTTGATAAACAGGTGAAATGAGAAGGATCATTCATTTTTCTCAGCCCAACCCATTGAGTCATTTTTGCATCCAGAGCTCCCAAACGGACATTATCACATTGGTCTGGACATAAAAAGTGATTACAAACCAGGATAGTGTAATTTTTATGGTCCTCGGCATGCTATCTGTTAGTAAATGGTCAGTGATCCATCTGAGTTATGACATCAGAATTAACAATGAATTCTGACTCATAATGGGTATTGTTGTGAATGGTTTGCTTTGATTTGACTACAAACTGGTATCTCTCATATGCATTAAATTAATTAATTTATAAGTGTGAATTGGGGTTAACAGCACTTTCATGGTAGGTACTAAGATTGTTTGTGTTACATAGTTATGTTACAAATGTTAAACTAATATTTGACTAATATCTTTAAGAAAACCTGGACTTACATCCGCCTAGTTAGAATTTTAGGGCATTATAATAATGTGACAAAAAGAATGATACAGTCTTAAATTTTTGTAATATAATATTCAACTTTTGTTTTGTATTATCTTTGTGTAACTGCATGCTAGACAATTTAAGTTGTAACCACACTAGTAGTGTCAACTGCTGTATGGTATTTGAAATTGACTGTGGATATGACATTGTACCTTTATTTTGTAAACTGCATATTAAGTGTGATGTTGTCAATATAATTTAAATGCATACAGTTTAATATATGCCACTTGAAAAGCAACAGGAGTGGAGAGTAATGGTTTGAGAAATAAAGCTGAGTTCAGTGGATGGCTGGGAGTAAATGACGTGCAGGGTTTCATAGTTTCTGGCCGTAGGGTTACTGCTTATATTATGACATCGATTCATGAGCAATATTTACACAACCTATAACAATTTTAGTCACTCGTGATTGTACGTAGTTTAGGCTAGATTATAGAAATACTCCCTACGTTTAATATTCACTTCGCGAATAACAAATGTCCCTCCTCGGTTGCAGTAATTACTATGGCAAAACAAACAATTACTTGTTGCCATAGTAACGCCGTGCCCGACAAACTTCTTGCACGATTTCGTTGTTGTTAGTACTGTTCACGTAATTCAAAGATAATAAATAACACTGTTCAAGTTTTAATGTGTGACGTTTAGAAGAAGGTAAGAATGGCATCATGTCCTTTTTTGGTCGCGGTTTGTTTAGTTATAACGTTAGGAAATACAGTAGTTAGCATTAACGCTAACAGTGTTAGCTAACATTAGATAAACAATATAACATTAGCCACAGTTAGTCTTAATGTAAGTACCGTATTATCATCTGTTTTGAATACATTTGATTGAAAACCATGGTGGACATAACTTAAACACCCTGCTGAGACCAAACATGGTCTCTGTATCCCCCGCTTCTTGATTTCTACATGTGCCTACTGTCTTTTTCCAGTCATGTTAGCTGAATCTCAGGGTCCAGACCCTTTGGGTTCAGGAGCACCTTGGACGTCCTCTACTGGAAACGATATCAAAGTAATTTAAGACTGAATATAAGTAGCTTGGTATTATCAACTACTCATCTGCAACGTTTGCTTAGTTGCCCTTATGAATTAAAATTTCATTAAGCTTTTGTGTAAAATTCATTATATTTTCACACTGGATACACAGTATTTAACTAGTTTAACTAATTTGAAGCTGGCATAGTTTTTTCTATTTGTCTATTAATGCATTTATATGAGAGAAATAAATAGGCAGGCTGCATCTGTAGACAATATTTATTGGTTTTTATTTACGTATCTTTTCAAGAAATGTTTGAAATTTGACAGGATCAAGGGAGTCGTCACAGGCAACAGGGAAGGCAACACTTGCAACAAAAATCCAGCAAAAGAAGCTGCTTCTTTGGGTTGGAAACAAGGCCAGAGCTAGTCTGGGAGGACTGGGACCTGGGAAAAGAGTTTACCAAAACATTAGTCTTGAAGAACATTTATAGCAAGCTGCAGAAACTACACTTGAGGTTAGAAACTCACACAGACACACCAATGCATACATATGAGCCTCACCCTGACAGACAAATTAAATGTCATTATTTACCACCAAGCTACAGTATACAATTGCAATTCGATGGTAAAACACAAGCTAATATATCAGTTAATATTTTCCAAGGATGGGAATAGATTTTGGGGGAAATAAAGTTTGTTCTCCTGTAGATATATAAACCTGATTAATTATGTTTTAGCCTTCAGTCATACCCCAACATAACCCTATCCCTGTCAATATATTTGTCCCTTCACAGGCCTCCAGTCTCCAAGTTTTTCACTACCATAATTCCCCAGATAATTGTTCTCAGCCCAGGAACTTCTTTCTCCATTCCAATCATCTTTAAACCACTGCAGAGGGTAATACATACTAAACTCAAGAATAACTTAAATTTCACCGATATATTGAAAGCGATGTTCTACATGTGAGGAAACACACTGCATTCTTAAACCACAGACATCATAAAGATTTATGCTGTCGACTGACTTTAACTACGATACACTGATAAGTTGGTAGTCAACAAGTGAAACTGAAAATTATAATATGTATAGATTGTTATGTAACACAGTCCACAGAAATAATGTGTGAAGAAAATGAAATATAATATTAGTATACATGATTTTACAAAAGGCTGTTCGCATAAAAGTGTTAGGGATGTTACATGATCTACTTCATCAGCTTTAAGTCTTCTTTCTGAGTTGTTTTTTCTTTTGTCTGTTGGCACAGTGTGAGTATGAGGACAGTATAGAGTTTCAAAGTAATGATGGCAGCTTCCAAGTATGCCTTCGTGCCACCATTCCCTGCCATGCCCTGGAGGTGCCCGACTCTGTGCTGCTGCCAATCTGTGCTGTTGAACACTCTTCACATACTACTTTCCGGCTCAAAAATACAAGGTACATGTCATTGTGTTCTGTCTGTATATCCTTATAGTGACCTGTTTGTCTATAACAAGGCTCTGAGATGCACCCTGATAATGTGGTGCTAACATTGCCATGCTTCACTCTTGCAAACAAGTAAATCTTCTGTGTCTGCCCAATTTTCTGCATACTCTTCTTTCTACAGTAAGCTTCAGACATGGTTTGAGTGGGTGTGTGCAGCACCATACCAGCTGAGCCCTGAGCAAGGCCTGTTAAAGCCACATCAGGAGTGTTACATCACTGTGGTTTTCCGGCCACAAGAGGCGCTAGTGTACCAGCAACATGTTTACTGCAAGTTTGGAGAAGAAGGCTACGAAGCAGAGGGCTCCTGCACTGTTTTGCTGCAGGGACTAGGTACTACAACTAGCAGTTGTACAAGACAAGATGAGACATAAAGGTTTTGATTACAATGTTTGTAGTTAAATAGATTTAAAAGGTTACCCACTAAACGTATCAACTTTGACAACATGTATGTTATTATGTAAATTATTACCTAAACATTTACTGAGCATGACATAGTGTGTGATCCACGTTTAAATGGTTGGGCTTCACCGTCAAAATCAATGAATAAGATTGCAACTTCCTCTCAACATGATGGCTTGTTTGTAAGCATAAGTAATGTTAGTTAGATTAACCTGCAGCATGGTTAGTTGAGCAACACAAAATACCAGTGTTCCTAAAATAATCCCACTCATTAGCTACGTTTGAGATCTGAAACAGCTTTTATTGTGTAAATAATGGCCTGGTAGTAGCTCAGTTGATAAAGCAGTCGTCTATGAAGCCCAGGGTCAGTGGCCGGTTCTCACTGGCTACATGTTGCTGTATCCTTGGACAAACACCCTGCAATAGCACCATCATCTACTATGTCATTTTTATTATTTGCCACAGATTTTACATTTACATTCTTGCTCACATAAGAAATGTGAGCAAGGTTGTTCAGTATTTGTTTTAATTTCAGTTAGATCATCTTTATTTTGATTTATACCACATGATACAACATACATAAACAACAACTCCCTAAAATGTCTATTGACTTGCCTCTTCTTTTAGCCAAATACCCAAGTCTTCAGCTGAGAAATGTAGGTACCCAAGAAGAAAAAGAAAAGGGGAGCCCTGTGCTGCACTTTGGTTCTGTGGCAGTTGGACAGAGTTTGCAGAAACACTTTGACATTTTCAACCCCTCTCCTGTGAGTAATATAAAAAGATATTAAGATACACTATGTCATATTTGTAGTTTTTAGTGTACTTCTGTGTCAATTCTCCTTTTCTCTTGTGTAGGTAACTGCATCTTTTTCTCTGTCACGACTCTCCGGTGGTGTGCAATTGTTTGAGTCGGAGTTCAGCTGTGATGTCACCAGGGGAAAGGTGGTGCCTGGTGGATCACAACGGGCTACAGTCACCTTTTCTCCTACTGTAGTGGATACTGTTTCTGTTGAGTACTTAGTGTTAAAATGTAGAGGGGCGCTTAAAGAAACCATACTCAAACTCACTGGATCTTGTATTGGTAAGGGACTCATAGCAGAGCACACAAGTGAAAAATATATTATTTTACAATGTACGATTCATGTGTATCTTCTTCAACTTCTTTAAACGAAAAGGAGTCTTTAACACAGAATGTATAATTAGATATATGTTATATATATTTTCCTTGTAACTAGGTCCCAGAGTTTCTTTGTCTTCCTTTGTTGTGGATTTTGGATGTGTTAAGGAAGGAGAAACAATCTCACAAACACTGGAGCTGGTTAATTCTTCGCCTGTTGAGGCTATTTACCAATGGGACCTTGACTGTAATGGGCACAGTGTGTTCTCCATCCACCCAGCAAGTGGCACTGTATGCCCACATAGTCATACCACAGTGAGGGCAGTTTATAGGCCAACACAGCCTATTGCACACCACAGGCGAGTGGCATGTCTCATATTGCACCGGGTAAGAGCCAAGATTCACATGTATATACACTTAAAAAATAAAAAATATATACAAACTAAATAACTTAAAGACTAATTAGCTAATCCCCCTTTTAGGAACCTTTGTTACTTGACCTGATTGGTACCTGTCACTCAGAACTCCAGCAACCAGTCATATTGAGACCTGAACACTTGATTTTGTACAAGCTTCACTGGAACCGCAGACAGGACCCACCAGACACTCGCAGTTCCATGCAGCAAGTGCACTTGGACCAGCAGGGGATATGCGCCACCCTAGAGGAGGTGATGTGTCACACAGGGATATGCAGATTTAGCAATTTAAATGTCTTGATAGGTACTATAAAGATCAGATGTCCCTAGCAAAGGGGATGCTCTAGGTTGTCTAGTGTTGAATCTCTGATACTCATGTTTTCTGTCATTGTTTACCAGTCAATCCAAAGGCCAGCAGCTGTTGTGCCAATAAGTCCCATGGAAGAATTTTACCAGTCTTGCTTGGGGTTTATGGATCCTCTCTCCTCCAGTTCTTCTTTATCATCTACACATGTATCTGTGGTGCCCAGTGAGCTGCTGTTTAATCACAAAATGTCCTCCTCCTTGTCATCTTCGTCAGCTTCCTCTCGGTTTGTTTCCATTACCAACCACACCAGAGGGAAACTCAGGTATAGTACCACTGCTTGCCCTGTATCTCACTCTGTAATTTTTCTATATGATGTTGTACTTGACAATACATATGTCTTTTTCTGTCCAGTATGACTTATATTCTATTCTCATTCTGCTCTAGTTTGGTGTGGACTGTTGCCCAAGACTCTCCCTTTACTGTCTCGCCTTTATCATGTGACCTGGCTCCTTTGAAGTCCACTTCATTCAGAGTGACATATAGCCCCAAGCAGCTCAATACCCTGCATGGAGCACAGCTTGAGTGCTTTGCATTCTATAAGGTAATACTGTAGGATAAACTACAGTCAAATATGTCAGTCAAATAAAGTAAAAGTCAAATATGTCAAATATTGTGTTCTCTTTTAAATTGTTCTCAATTCTTTCTCAATTGTCTTCTTATTGGGAGTACAACTCTAAAATCCCAACAGTTTATTTATTTATGGAACTCTTTTTTGTGTTTGCTTACCTCTCTGGATGCTGCAGGACAATCACATAGGTGAACCACTGCTGTGCCCTCCCTGGTGTGTGACTGTCAGAGTCATTGGTCACTCCTTTCAGTTAGGCAAAGAGCACTTTATCCCTTGCTGTTCCCTGAAACCTCCTATAGTGGTGAGACACAAGCACAAATGTTACAATACACAATATTGTTTTTCTTCTGTATATTTATCCATATTCATATGCTATTCATAAGGTTTTTTAATTGTTCTTTAGAAGTTCTGTAATTATTTAGACAGTAAAACATTAGGATGGTATTTAAGCTAATATAAATTTCCCTCAAGAAATTTTTTTTTCTAAATGTCTAATTAAGACTGTCCGTGAAACCGGTATTAAAGATGTTACCATTAACATTACTTAGACAGAATACTCGATTCTCTGTAAATTTTGTTGTTTCTAGGTTTTTCCAGCCTTGAGTGTCCTTTCCTATCGAACAGTGCTCCTCCAGAATAGTGGAGACCTGCCCCTTATTTTCTGTCCGGACCAGAGTTCAAACTCTGCTATGGCAGAAACGGTGTCTGTAATTCCAAATTGTGGTATTATCCAGCCTGGTGATCACCAAATCCTCACCCTCAGAACCACTTCCACAGAAGAAAGTCCAAAACAGGGATTCAGCTTACAGCTGCAGCTTAATGCAGCTAAACACACAAAGGTACCACATATACTGCGCTAGGACACAGAGGACTCTTACTGTAATGCTGAGCCATGCTGTTCTTGCAGGTTTTATTTGTCTTCTTTAGGAATTGACAGTTGTCAGTGTGGCAGAAAAGCCGTGTGTGTCACTGGAAAGAGACAGCAGTTTATATTTCCAGCCAACAGCTGTGGGCTCACAAACTCACCGCTCCCACCAAATCCGAAACCTCAGCCGTCTACCTCTACGGTTGGTTTGCTGATCTGTTATCTTAGTATTGTTATTCTGGTCATGTATTTCTGACATTTTTCAGTGTATTGTTTGTAGTCTGGATTTATCTCTGCATCATTAATCAATTGTCCTTTTTGATAGATTCCAATGGAGCATTCCAGAGTCAGATGAAGGGATTATCTCTGTTGAACCAGGTGTTGGTGAACTGCATCCCAATGAGAGCTCAGTGAGAGATGGAATTGCACATATAATTATCTAGATAACAACTTTGCTATTTGTTAATATAACTGAGGAGCTGAGTGTATTTACTTTTCTTAGGTGCAGACATGGTCCTTCAATCCGCTGGTAGAGAAAACGTACAGAGTTAAACCTACTCTCACTTTCTGGCCAATCCAGACTGATGGATGTAACAAATCGCAGCTTACTCTTAAAGTTGAGGGAATAGGCTCCAACGGCTTCATAAAGGTGGAACCGTCATTGTGGTTGTTATTGTGGTATTTAAGCTAATATATGATTAAGACTTAGATTTTACAGTATGCATGCATGTACTGTTATAGTTATAAGAAAATTGACCATTTACATTTGGGGAATACATATGCTAAACCAAATGCTGTACACTTCTTCTTCTTCCCAGGCAGAGAAAGCAGTCATGGATTTTGGGGAAACTCTAGTTGGAAGTTATAGGTCAATTGAAATTCCTCTGGTGAACAACAGCCCCTGTCCTGTGACCTTCTGCCTTTCTGTAGAGCAGCGACTCCTGGAGGATGATGTTATTTATGACCCAGAGACTGAGCCAAGTGGTATTCCCCTTTGTTGTATTTTTGCTTGTTTTATGTATGTGGAATGCATCTGTTCTCTATGATGAGTAATTGAATATACCATACAGTATGTATCTATTAGTAAGGCGAATTAGGAGTTCTGATCCTAGAACCAGTCTGGCAAGACATGTAACAAAAATACTGCTGACCATGACTGAGACAGATGTAGCAGAACCAATGTCACAGAAAAAATAAACATGTTCATGTTGCTCATTTAGACCTGCAGTTCGACTGTGAGAGGGCAACCATTGCCCCACAGTGCACAATGCTACTCCGATCTACTGTCAGACCACAAAGGCGAGCCAAGTACTTGTGGACCATCAGCTACCAGACATTGAATTCCAGTGGTAGCCACGAACACAAACTCTACACATCTGAATATATTCTGCTTTTCACTTTCTATATCTTCGTGCTTACTGCTGTCTCCCTTTCAATATCTGCCTCTCTATACAGGGGGTGTGTCATCCTCTCCTCAGGCAGTGTGTGAAGTGCGAGCTCGGGGTGTGTTCCCCACCCTACAGGTGATTGATGTGTGCAGTGGTGGCAGAATGGGTAGACTCAGCAAGGAGCATCTATGGAAACTTTTCTCACTGGACAGCCTCAACAAGCACCTGCTCTCTGATCCTTCCTCATCTGAGCTCACTTATAGAACCCCCACCAGGCACAGGTAAGGGAAAGAATATAGAGAAAAGATTATTTCTTGTGTGTTAATTTTTTTTTTTTTTTCACACTGTTATAATTATATTGTCAGGGTAAAGTGTATGCATGCTGTTGTGTTCTCTTCCTGTCTCTAGTCTGCGCAGTTACCCTTCCATCTTCACCAAAACCATTTTGGATTTCAACTTTAGTGCCGCTCCCTTGAATTCAGAACCCTCAACATTTGTGCTAATGTTTCATAACTCTGGATCTATTTCTGTAGACTGGTAAGTAAATGGTAAATGGTCTGCATTTATATAGCACTTTTCTACCTAGCTGGTACTCAAAGCACTTTACATTGCGTCTCATTCACTCATTCACACTCACCGATGGCAGAGCTGCTATGCAGCTGACCTGACTCACCAGGCGCTACTAAGGGTTCAGTATTTTGCCCAAGGACACTTTGGCATGTGATACGGCAGCCGGGAATTGAACCACCAATCCTCTGATTGGCAGTCAACTGCTCTACCTATTGAGCCACAGCCACCCCTGTACATAACTGTATGGATTGTAAAGTTGAAGTTGTCAATAGACTTCCCATAAATCTAGTCTATTTTGTTCATATCTACATTTTTGGTCTTATTCTTCAATATTAGGACATTCTTGTTTCCAGAGGACCAACAGATAGAGTTGGAGTACTGGGCAGAAACAGGGGAATTAGACAGTGCTGAGCTCTGTCAGATGAAGGTTAGATTTGTTTTAAAATTGCATTTTAGAATAACACCAAAATGGCACAAAGGAAAAATATCTATCTCATTTACAGGTTCAAGACAACCACCTGTTCAGCATTTCTCCTCGTTCTGGAACTTTGCACCCGGGCCAGCAAAGGGCAGTGCACTTCACTTACAGGTCAGAGATTATTGCATAGATAATAGACCAGACTGATGATGAAGTCAGAAGATTTGGTAACGTTTGTTGAATTACTAAGACTCTGACAATGACAAATAATGCCTTATATGGACATTGAAGCTTTTCTGGGCATAAAATCACTCTTAATAAAGTGATCACAAAATAACACAAATCAACTTCTTCCTTCACAGCCATACATTTGTTGGGACAGATCGGTTCCCTGTGGTGTTCAAACTATCTTATGGCAGAGAGATCTTGGTGAGGCAGAATGTGAGACAACTTAACATAAATTCATTCAACAAGTCGAACAAAACACTGATTAACATTTTTTTAAATATTTTGTTTCTTTGCACAGTTGAACTTCCAGGGGGTAACAGTGGAGAGAGAAAGACCATATCTCCACTTTGCCTCCAATCAGCATGTCTTCACCTCTGTAACTATTGGGCACTCCAGTCCACCAATGCAGGTGTGTATTCTTCTGTGGGTTGAAGTCTCTATGAGTGGCCTATTGACAGTTTTGATTTTGTTGATAGTCAAATGTATTTTAGATTGGATTCTACTCCCTTGTATTAAATGCTGTAAACAAACCTTGAAACATAAGCTTCTGCACAAATCTAGACAAAACCGTGGTGTCTTGGCAGTTGTATGTCTTTGTCCTGCAGGTGTATGAATTACACAATGCAGGTGCAGTGCCAGTCCATTATGAAGTGGACGCAGCAGTGTTGTCACAGCTTCAGATGGACAACTTTAATCACCCCGTGCTGTGCTGCCTCAATCCAGAGGGAGAGGTCCTACCTGGAAAGTTGGTCACACTGGAATGGATCTTCTCTCCATTGGAGGCAAAGATGTACCATGTGTGTATCAGGCCATATTCTACCTACTATCTGCTGTTTTATCATTGTCCCCTCAAAACATTTATATTGTTCTACTGGTCATCTATCTTCTACTGTAGACATCATGTTTCAGAAGTGTTTTCTTCTCATAACTCATTACAATTTATGAATCATATTGGAACAATGTTACTGGTATTAAAAGAGGAACATTTTGTTTTTAGCACATTCTGTGAATAAAGTCTGATTTTGTGTTGACTGTTTGTGTCTCACTAGATGGACATTCCTATCCACATCCAAGATGGAGATTCAACACTGGTGAGGTTTGAGGGATGTGGAATTGATTGTCGAACCCCTGGATCAAACTCTTTTTATTACAGTGACAGTAAGCCATCTGTACTGCGTGTTCAGAGGATGTCCTTCCCTGGACAGGTGAGTGCAACAAAACACATTTTTCTGACAGATCAGATCTGACAGATTCAAATCAAGTTTAAATTTAAGTTATGCTACCAGTCCAGTCCTTATAATCGAATGTCCTTTGTGTCTGTGAATATTTAGATGTTTACAGTCTTATATTGTCAATGTGTGTGTGTGTGTGTGTGCGTGTGTGTGTGTGTGTGTGTTTGTAGGTGGTATTCCTCTCAGAGGACAGCATCTCTCTAGGTGATATCCCTGTGTCCACCCAGTGTTCAACAATCCTTTTTTTAACCAACATGTCTCAGACAGACAATTACCACTACACATGGGACCTTCCACAGCAGCGCAACCAGCAGGTAGAGAGTGTATTGTCGTATGTTGTTTATGAGCTAGCTATTTATAAATTAATAAAGCAGTCCATGGACCACAGGGTCAGTGGTTTGATTTCTCATTGCCATATGTGTAGTTGTCCTTGGACATTCCTTATAATGAGGGTTAGACAACGAAGAAGATAGACAATATTGAAGTGGTGAAAGTTCCACCTCAAATTAAACAATTAAAAGTGACTCTAATTGGATAAACAACATTGCATCAGGAGGCTACTGAAAAGAGGCCAAAAAATGTTAGCAGTGGTGAAGAGGTATAAGAAAAGCACATACACAATAGTTGTAGTACACAATTACATTGAATAGCTACAGTGAGGGAAAAAATTATTTGAACCCCAGCTGATTTTGTAAGTTTGCCCACTAACAAAGAAATGATCAGGCTATAATTTCAATGGTAGGTTTATTTGAACAGTGAGACACAACAATGACAAAAAAAATCCAGAAAAATGCGTTTCAAAAAGAGTTATAAATTAATTTGCATTTCCATGAAGGAAATAAGTATTTGATCCCCTATCCGTCAGCAAGATCTCTAGCTCCCAGGTGGATCTTATACTGGTAACGAGCTGACATTGGCAGCCCTCTCAGCTCGTTACCTGTATAAAAGAGACCTGTCCACAGAAGCAATCAATCAATCCAGATTCCAAACTCTTCACCATGGCCAAGACCAAAGAGCTTTCCAAGGATGTCAGGGACAAGATTGTGGACCTACACAAGGCTGGAATGGGCTACAAGACCATCGCCAAGCAGCTGGGTGAGAAGGTGACAACAGTTGGTGCAATTATTCGCAAATGGAAGAAACATAAATTAACTGCCAATCTCCCTTGGTCTGGAGCTCCATGCAAGATCTCACCTCGTGGAGTTTCAATGATAATGAGAACGGTGAGGAATCAGCCAAGAACCACTCGGGAGGAACTTGTCAATGATCTCAAGGCAGCTGGGACCATAGTCACCAAAAAAAACAGTTGGTAACACACTACGCCGTGAAGGACTGAAATCCTGCTGTGCCCGCAAGGTCCCCCTGCTCAAGAAAGCCCATCTACAGGCCCGTTTGAAGTTTGCCACTGAACATCTGACTGATTCAGAGGAAGACTGGGTGAAAGTGTTGTGGTCAGATAAGACCAAAATCGAGCTCTTTGGCATCAACTCAACTCGCTGTGTTTGGAGGAGGAGGAAGGCTGCCTATAACTCCAAAAACACCATCCCCACTGTCAAATATGGAGGTGGAAACATTATGCTTTGGGGGTGTTTTTCTGCCAAGGGGACAGGACAATTGCACCGCATCAAAGGGAGGATGGATGGGGCCATGTACCGTCAAATGTTGGGTGAGAACCTCCTTCCCTCAGTCAGGGCATTGAAAAGGGTCGTGGTTGGGTACTCCAGCATGACAATGATCCAAAACACACGGCTAAGGCAACAAATCACTTGCTCAAGAAGAAGCATATTAAGGTCATGGAGTGGCCTAGTCAGTCTCCAGACCTTAATCCCATAGAAAATCTGTGGAGGGAGCTGAAGGTTCGAGTTGCCAAACATTGGAGAGGATCTGCAAAGAGGAGTGGGCCAAAATCCCCCCTGAGATGTGTGCAAACCTTGTGGCCAACTACAAGAAACGGCTGACCTCTGTGATTGCCAACAAAGGTTTTGCCACCAAGTACTAAAGCACGTTTTTCGAAGGGATCAAATACTTCTTTCCTTCGTGGAAATGCAAATTAATTTATAACTCTTTTTGAAACGCATTTTTCTGGATTTTTTTTGTCATTGTTGTGTCTCACTGTTCAAATACACCTACCATTGAAATTATAGACTGATCATTTCTTTGTTAGTGGGCAAACTTACAAAATCAGCTGGGGTTCAAATAATTTTTTCCCTCACTGTAAATGTTTGTCTGTGGAAATTGGTGTTTCAATGACTTGTTCTATGAAGTCAGTCTCTCCATCCAGCACCCCCTCAAAAGTGCAGGATGCATAAAGCTGCAAGATTGAACTTAAAGTGCAAAGAATACTGTCGAGTCTCTTATGAGAAATAAATAGACAGACAACCAAAATATTAATCATATTTATAAATTAAAGAATTGGAATCTCAGTCAGTGAAGGATGATTGATGTCCTGACATCAGTTTTGTTGTATTTTATTAATATATTAGTTATTTTATCTTCTCTTTTTCTTTGATTACCAACATAGAAAAAAACATGATGAGTTTTTAGTTTATGTTTGATGTGAAACATCTATTCGGAATTTGAGGCAACGCTTTAAATGATGTCACATACTGCCGTGGTTTGATTTTTGTGTCTTTTCGCAGGTGGTCCAGATCCATCCTGAGCGAGGCAGTCTGTGTCCAGAGGAAAGTGTTCTTTGTGTTCTTACTTTCACTTCAGGTCACTATCCAGCTGTTTATCGACTAGATGTCATCTGCCAGGTACCCCTCAAAGACAATTCTACAGATTTGAATCTTAATTCCTTAATTTAGTTTTGTTTTTTTTGGTCCTGTTGGTATTTTACACCTTTAGAGACACTGTGTTAAGCATTCTGCTCTCTTTTGCAGGTTACTCAGGAAGCAGCAATGGTTCAGTATCATGGTGCTTTGCAATGTTGGAATGAAGAAAGAGAGAGACAGCAACATGAATTTACAATTACAGACAAAAGCCATACAGAGATCCAAGAGATTTTGATAGATAAGGTTCTATTCCACAAATTGTCATATTTTCACAATGTTGTAGTGGTCTTCCTCACCATATTCACTGTTGTCATATTACAGGAATGTGTACCACTTTCAGGAAGAAAAGGACCACCCCTCAGGAAATATAAGGTAGTCTTATTATAAATATAAGGTCTGCCCTGTCTTTGAATATGAATTTATTACAATTCATTTAGAGACATACAGTATGGTAAAAGATAAGGTGTATAACTTCCTCTCCCCTCCAGACTCTTCCACCTATCTGTAGTAGAAGTAGTTTAAAAGAAATGGGCAACATGTGTAACAGACCAACAAAAACTGAGCGCCGGGCACTGCGAGAAACAGTTAAGCAAGTTTGGAAGCAACCTGAACCACCCCAACCTTCTCTTCTGCATCTTGAGCTTACAGCACAATCTCATGGTCTTCAGGAGTACATCACACACTTCCCTGACCAGTACAATAGGCTTTGTAGGTAAAGTTCCACATGATACTACTACTACTACTACTAATAATAATAATAATAATAATAGTATATTGTTAGTACATAGTATATAGTACATACTTTATACACGTGATTTTTACATGAGGAAAAATGTGTCAAATTAGGAAATGAGTCATTTCTGCTTGATAAAACCCTGATCTCTGTCAAATTTGCTAAAACAATAATGTTTTCCTCTACTGTTTTGCACAGATGCCTCCTGTCAGACAAAACCCAGAAGCCTACAACAGCTTTTTCAACCACAACTGTCCCCGCTGGGCTGCTTCAACCAACACAGGGCCCTGAGAAAGACATCATCATGCACATACTCATGTCTTTGTTAAAGTAATTTACACAGACATCCATATTGTATATACAGTATACAGTAAAGAATTGCATTCAGACATCCACCCTCACCTTTATAGTATATATAAATGTATAATGTAAAACTGAATCTTGATTAGTTTACTGTAAACTGTAAATCTACAGTAAATTACTGTAAATTTACTGTAATAGTTAGTAACAGTTAGATCAAGTGAATTGTAGAAAAACATTATGTATATGTGTTTTTTGTTTATCTTCCTCTCCTTCTCTCTTTGCAGGAACATACTTGATGATTCAGCTTTCACCCAGTCTCTCATCACTTTGGTCTCCAAGCCCATCATATATCAGCCAGCGGGAACATCTCCCTCTTACTGCCCCTCAGTTTCATCCTCCTCAGACCTCCCAGACAGTTCCACATCATCTCACCATAAACCTGAACCTCAAGTTGGATTGAGTGGCACTGAATCTATTGAGGCTAGACTAAATGAAGATGACAACGCGGTGGACAGGGATGGAACTGCAGGACGTCTGACAAACAAGCCCCAAACACAGAACACACTGCGCCCTGAATATGTGCCAGCTTCCATGGCTGAGGATGTTTTGCTGAACACCCTCCAAAATCTGATGATGGAAGCTGTCAGCGGAGAGCTTGTCCTCACCGCACACCCACGCACTGTTATTTTGCCACCTGTTTCTGCCAGGTGAAGACAGACACACACCGTGCGCGCAAACACACACGTAAAATATTTAACATAAATTAACATACAGTATTTTGTGTGTTTCATTAGAACCAAGAGGATGTCCAGAGCTGCGGCTGCGGAGGAGGGAGTTTGAAAAGGGAAATGGAAACAGTAGGAATTTCATTTGGAGTCTCACTGTCTACACCATGCTTATATTGAAATCACGTTTTACCCGTCTACCCATGTTTAATTTGCTCTAACACACTGTAGCTCCTCCATCAATGCCACCCATTATTATCTTTTTGGGTCATTAATAAATGATAGTCTAACATATAAGAGTAGGCACAATGTATTAACGTCCAAAAGCTTCAGCTTGTCTGTTTGAATGGCAAGTCACAACTTACCTGACTGTCAGTAGTTTAATGTAAACCAATGTATTAGTTTGCTTTGTTTAGAAATATATTCAGCTGTTTCATGTGACTTCAATAGATAATGTGAGGCAATTTATAATATATTTTCAAACACTAAATAAAAGCATGTCACATATTTTCTCATTATTATCTCATTTACATATCATTTTAAATTGATATGAACACCTTTTTTTACACTTTAAAGAAAACCAGGTGGACTGGGCATTAATGCAGCACAGTTAAAAAGCAAAGCGCATTGACCTTTCTTTCTCTACCTGGACTCGTGGACTTTCATTAATTTAGTATACTATAATATACTGCAGTATAGTAGTATATTGTATAGTAGTATGGAGGACATGGTTAAAAGAACATAGATGAAGAGAATGTGAATGAAATAAAAAATTATGTTGAGTGGCAGTTTGAAGCATTAGAGTAATAGTTACTTGTTTCTGTAAGGCAATCAGTTTGGGTGGTTTTAACGAGTAAACCTGATTGTTGATTAAGAAAAAAAAAAACCTTAATATTGTTAATATAAGTTAGTTGTTTGAAATAATAATGTTGAGTCTATATAAATCACATGTATATCAGAAGTAAATTATTAAGTCATATAAACTCAACTGTAAGTGTACTAAACTAAACGAGCTTTGTGCTAGTGCAAAATACAATTCCTAGGTTAAGGCAGACTTACTTCAAATACTGTATAAAAAAATACATAAATAATTTACAGTTTGTATAACAGCAGACCGTTATATAATGTGCAGTATACAGT
>NC_046629.1:18041841-18225938 GCF_900324465.2 Anabas testudineus
GTACTGATTTAGCAGTGAGCGGGCGGCCACCTGGTTTCAGCTCACTTATAACAACCTAAACTGAATCCACTCTGAACATGTCTGTGTATAGTCAGGTGTTTGTTTGTTTTTTATTAGTGGGTCAGTGCAACTACTACCAAGATCAGAGTGGTGAAATATGGAGCAGACAAGAATTTGAACAATACCCATAATGTAGGATATGAATCTACTGTATGTGGGCTGATGGCCATCTGGTTAGGGGCTGCGCAGCGTCTCCTCCCAGCAGGCAACTAAAGCTGTGAGCCAAGACCCCAGGCCCAACACCCTGCCGGACTTTGAAATCAGATCTTTATTGTCCATAAAGCCTCAGCCAAGTATGAAGAATCAGCCCTCCCTAACAAAACACACTCATCCAACAGTGAGAGGGACGAGACCAGAGAGAAATTTGAGGAAAAGTAAGACGCAAGTACAAAAATGGAGAAAGAAAATTGTGGTTGAAAGAGAGGTTAATGTGGTTGAAAAAATAAAATGCGCAGAGAGAACAGCCAGTACAAAGCACAGTGCGAGTGTCGTGCTCATGGTCGCAACTATGCTGTGGTTATTTATAGCTGATTGACAGATAACTCAATTTTCATAACTTTCTAATTCTGTTGTGGTTAGCCCCAGTTCACATATCAATACAACACAGTCTGTGAAGCTCAGCCCTCTCCGCTAGAGCGTCACAGTACACATTACATTAGGTGTGTTATGTTATTCACTGCGCGTCACCTATTCCACTTGTTTTTGAGATGTGAGATGAGGAAAACAGAGAAAGAAAATGTATTATATTATATATGGAACAAATAGCCTTTGGACACTTATTTTTTCTACTGTAAAATACAAAAACTTAAGTGTCCTAGAAATAAGAATACATTGGATTCACGAAGACCTGACATAGCCCGCGGCTGAGCTTTCCACGGTGGCCCCAGCCGTACCTAAATGGGTTATGAGAGTGCAGAGAGAATGTCTGTTCACCTGAGATCAAAGCTGGAACAAAGAGATCAATAAACTACTGGTGACACCACGTGACGGGGTGTCACAGGCCTGTCTCTGAAACATGAATTATGTAGTTCATTCTTCAAAATCCCGCAAATCCAATATCGCCGTAAATGGTTCTGGCACTGCCGTGAATTTCTTTCATGTTGAGATATAAATTGTCATGTTGCTCAACCCTGAGAACTCAGATCAAATCACCAACAAACTATTAACATAACCAAATTATGGGCTCTAAGGATAGAAGGAGTTGTACACACAGCAAAGTCCTCTGAGAACGAGTGACACAAGGCTGAACCGAGGGCTTGTTTTCACATAAAAATTAGGTTTTGCTCAGTGTAATTCTTTAGCTAAGTTGGAAATAATATTATTCAGAGTTGTATGGACTCTGTACATTCACCTTTGTTTTGGTCTTTGTGAACCTCTGAGAAACATTCATATTAAATAAACTTTTACTTACATAGCCTAATTACACGCTCACCTGCTGATTAAATTGTTACAGATGAATGACAAACATATTTTCTGTGTTTTGGTATTCATTTGTTTTTATTTCAGTCTAGAAACTTACTGTGTCTCTGCATTTCCAAACTATTTCCTGCCTGTGTATAATACAAATAAGCAATAACCAACAGGAACAAATAGCAACTTTAACATTCTATTCTTCTGTTACAGTCATTAGGTAGTCTGTGGTGGAGTCTGTCTGCTTTGTTTGCTTATTGTGAGGGTGAAACAAAACCATAAAGTTGTACTGTTAAGGTGAATTAGTACAGAGGTCACTGGACACCATTCAAAGTTGCTGAATCATATTCAGAGTGCAGAACGGAGCAATAATTTCAAATAAGCAAAAGTATAGATAGACATGTGATGTCACTCATCACCCAGCAGCTTCTGGACATTTGACTACGTGACAAGTTATTCAGACGTCTCATCTTTGTTTAGCCTTTATGGAACGGCCATAGAGAGTTTCTGCAATCACAACCCCTCCAGTAGATGAAATAATGTGTGGAAAAGTTTCTATAATTTCTAAAGCATGGTCGGATACAAGCCGCCTGTTATTCTGAGTAAAGTACCGGCCTTCTGCACTGAGATCATTAATCATCAACATTAAAGAGAAACAGACAAATCCAGTATGTCAATTCAAACATCAGCAGCAAGCACCAACTCAAGTGATCACAGAGGAAGTTGACTTCCTAAGATTGTTTCTATAAGCAGACACACTGTGGCCACGTTTGCAAAAGCTTGACAAGCTGTCGAACTCAGCAGCATTTTGGATAATGCTGGAGTTTTGGGGGATATGTGTGAAAACGAGACTAAAACTGGGACAAAAGGAATATTTTGAAATGTATCCACATTAGTGCAGATAAGGTTATAATGTAAGAATAGGAACTGCGTGGGCTCCTTTTGGGACTCGTTCCAGAGAATTCCAGCAGATTCATCTGCTTGTGCACATGCACGGCTCTGACACATGAGATAGTTCATATTTACAAAGCAGGTTGTCAAGGATTCGAAAAGGAGTCTTAAATGACAAACAGCTCTAAAAACGCACGTCATACCTCGATCACGTGTGTATATCCAATCCTGCCATTATGAAAAGAACAAGACAATTGTGTCTGAAATTGATGTTCATCATGAATGAGTTCAACGTCTGTGAATAACAGGAGGATGGATCAGAAGTGCTTTGGTTAGCTGCAATGTAAAATGGACCAAATCAAGTAAAGCTCTAGTGTGTTTGTGATGGATTTGTTTCAAGTTCAACCTTTTCATAAGGCACTGACACACAAAAATATCTTAATGGATGAAAGATTTGGGTAAATAAATGAAGCCTGCCACTGGGGTTACATTTTGCAGAGGTTACACTTTTGTTCCGTTTGGAGTCAAATCGGAATTGTTCCCCTGACAGTTCTGTGTCTCTTCGCTGACTTTTTCAACTCTGAAGTGGGACTCCCAATCAGAGAACACGTTTTATTGGTTAAAGCCTCAGCTGTGGGTTGTGTGTATCAGTGAAGGGAACTGAAAGACAGTGGTGCTCGTCTGGGTTACACTTCTGATTGATTGCATCATCGCAGTGGAACGAAGTTGGGTGTCAGGGCTTTTATGGACGACGGCAGTACAGTGGTGTTGAATTTCAATGGATATGCCCTTGGCCAGATAGATGATAGCGCTGAACACGCACGCACGCACGCACGCACACACAAACGCGCACGCCTTGGTGCGGTTTAGTACTTTTCTCTGGAGGAGAACTGACTTGTTGGTTGGTTTGTAAGCAATGAAATGTGGAAAGAAAGAAAGACACGAGGAGACACCTGTCCAGGTGGTTTGAGAACCATCAGTGTGTTGGTACAAATATCTGTCCACACCTGTCCAGCACAAACATACAGAATAGCATGCCTCTGTGTGTGTGTGTGTGTGTGTGTGTGTGTGTGTATGTGTGTGTGCGCGCGCGCGCACTTATATGCCCTCTCTGCTCTCCCCATTCCCTCCTAAGACTAATTTCGCTTTGTTTCTTTCCTCTCTGACTGACAGCCAGGTTTTCGCTTCGCCCGGAGCGACGTCACACCAAGGTGGAAGAGGACGAGGCGCATTTTTCCTCCCTTTAATCAGCCAAAGAAAACACCTCGGCAGACTGTAGCACGCAGTCAACTCTACCTGCAGCCGGTGCGCATCTTAGACTACCAGCGGGCAACATCCGGCGGCACCAATAAGACCGAGCGCGTTTGCGTAAGAGCAGCACTTGATTCGGGAGCTGTCGACTGCTGCTGTGTCTCACTTCACCACTTCGAGTCTCTTTCCTCCCCACAACGCCAGTGGGATCATGTAATGCGCCGCGACACATAAGAGCAGGACAACGATGAAGTGGTTGACCACACCTTTGGAAGCGGACATCTCTCCAGTAGCCTCTTGACCAACTTTGTTGCGCACGAAGATGCGCCCGACAGAAGAAGAGCTGGATGGTGAACCCTTTGCGCTCTCGCTGACAGCCAGTTTCCAGTAATATTCTGCTGAGCCGCCGCGTCAGACATCAGGGACCTCCTATGTATTTAAGAAATAATCCAACTCGGTTTTGGCTGAGCTCGTCACTACTTTAAAAGTTTTGCTGGGGGATCTTGAGGATTTGCAGTGTTCGACATGACGGTTCGTCTCTCGCGGATCCAGCTGGCCCTGTTCTTCATCTTGCTCTGTCCGGTCAACATCATCGGACTCTGGTGGTAAGTGCCCTTACTTTACCACGTGTTTTGTGGCGCTCTGTCCTCCTGCGATTGAACAATCGCGCCAGTGTTAGTCTTATTTGATTTGTGAACAAACTCATGTTTGCTGCATTCACCAGGGTTCAGCCTAATTTTACCGGCTTTTTTCATTTTAGTAGTCAGACTGCTGCACATGGATCTGAAGCGTCGGGTCCCAAGTCAAACAATATCATCGCACTTGAGAGAAAGTAGCTCACACTGCAGGCAAGGCTAGAGGAAAAGAAGATCTAACATAGTTTCCAATTATCCATAAAAAATTTAAGGAACAAATGAACAACAGGCACAAAACTGAATCATATATGAGACCAAAATCACTAATTATTAATTTAATGTGTTTCTGTGATCTTAAATGAAGCTGAAAAGTTTATGTTCCAGCAGAATGAAGTGCTGACAAGTAAACAGGGAACCAAAAGTGCTCATTAAAAAGTGTGCGTCCTGTGTGGAGAGGTATATTAAACTGCATCCACCAAGGTGTATAGATGAGCAATAGCAACACATGGAGGAGAGGAGAGGCAGACTGTTGGTGGAGGAGGTGTTGATGGTGTTTGTGCAGAGGGGGTTCAGAGTGAAGAATGTCAGGTGGCCCTCTAGGCGCAATGGATATGTCATCATAAAACAATCCATTTAGGCTCAGCTTGGCACGGTGTGTGACAGCCAGACAGACCTCGCAGATCTGCTGATAACACGTTTTCTTTTCCATGTGGGTCTCTGACTGTGTCTGTCTGTCTGTGCAGTCATTGCATTGTCCCGCGCAGTGTTTCATTAGACAACATCCAATGTTTCTGCCTTGTGTCTCGTCTCTGTCTCTCTCTGTAAAGTGGCAGTGCTTGAATGTGAAGCTTTGTGATTCTTCCCCCCCCCCCCCCAACAAATCCTCCCACTGTTCATTCACAGCCCAGTCAAGGTCAGTGTGGGATGTGGTGTCGCGGAGGCTGTATAAGTTGACTGTACGTCCTTGTGTCTCCCCAACATTACTTCACTTCTCATGTGACTACTGGAGATTGGATGTTAACTCAAGTAACCTGTGGCGATTTTTAAATGACTGAAAATTACTTTTAATAGCAAGATATAATTAATTAATTAAATAATTAATTAATAATAGTTTCCTTGTCAGAGCATCTGCTCCCCCTTGTTACACTAGATGTAAGGACCTTAACATAGTGCACTGACAGGCCACTAAGATGCATGCTGTTGCGTGGCACAGGCAGTATGGAAAGCACAGTAAGGTACTGGATATAAGCTGTTCTGTCAGAATCCACACTGCTTTCTCAGGTATGACTGAGCATGAAGTTGAGCCTGCGTCCAGATCAAGAAGCAGTTTGCATGTATTACTGATGTGCATCCTCATCTTTTCAGAGTTTACATAAAGCTCTCATACTTCCTTGACAGTTAAGTTAAAGGTTTTTTTTTTTTTTTTTTTTTTTGCATGTTCTTGGTCCAGTTTTGACTGGCAAATTACAAGAGTGCACAGCAGTCCATCTGTTACTGAGGAGGCCAGGAAGGAAAAATCAGCTACAATTAAGATTTATCTGATTTATCTACGCTGGAGAACATTTTCAAAAAGGTTTTGTTATGAAAAATACTGGATTAAAGGTAGTGGTGAGCCAAAATGGATAGCACAAAAGTGTTCTGTACACTTTACACATTGAATGTAATACTTTACAAGGGTGCAGTATTAAATTGTAATTAAATTAAATTACGATTTAGTAATTAACATAAAAGTAAATACAAACGGGAGATATTAGTCAAGTCAAACTCTATCCTCAGTCAGTCCTCAGCACAGAGACATTGACTTTTAAAAGAATTTGTGCGTAGAATGCCCGTCTAACTAGAAACCAGAACATTTCAATAATTTCTGCTTGATTTGTGAGTTTCACATTGTTGCATGAATTTGAATTTGTAATTTGATTTGACTAATACTTGAAGTAAATGGTAGGAGAACACAGACGAGCAGAGACAGGGATGGCTGGATAGTTGCATTTTGTAACTTTAATGAGGAATAAAGCACAAGTGATGAATGTTGAGACCAGCCTAACTTCTAGTAAATAGTTACTAGTAGTAGTTTTATAATGTTGGTGTCAGTCCTCCGCAGGACAATTCTTTTAAATACAACTCTAGGGAATTAGGAAAATCAACACTAAGAAATCACCTACTTCCATTTTATCCCCACTGACAAACACTGTCATCTTCTTTCACTCGCTCACTTGCTGCACATATTCACGCACAGACTTTGATGCACACACAGTGGTTGGCTGTGGTGCAGCTAGGGTGAAGCCACACCTGTGGGTTACTCCCAAGTCTGCCAGGACAATGATGCTCTCTGTTGAAAGCTGCTGGACATACCATCATTCGTCTCTCTTTCTCTGTCTCATGCTTGCTCCTCTTGAATGTCTCTATCTCCGTGTGTCTGTCTTTAGCCTAACCTTTTGGAAAGGAAAATACCTATCATATAGATAGGTTGTCGCTGAAGGAAGAGCGAGCGAGCTGCAAAGAGAGAGACAGACAGTAGGAGAGATGAAATGCTGGGGAGATAGCTGTCCTTTCAGAGCCTCTACTGATTAGAGTGCTCTAATCATTTGGCCTGAGAGCAGAGAGCACAGCTCAGAGAATCAGAGGGGTGAGGAATGCCTTTGCTCTCATACTGGTTTTGACTGCAGTGTTTAGCAGGGCCAACTTTGCCCTGTGTGTATGTACATATGCACACATATATGCATCCTATATATATATATATATATATATATATATATATATATATATATATATATATATATATATATATATATATACACGTATTTGCAAGTGTGTGTGTTTAAGTTCTGTCCTTTGTGTTTATGTGAATGTCAGTACAAATACGTCTTCAACCAGTGGATGCTCGTTGATCTGTTTAACATGCACTCAAAGATGTACACAGGCGCTCATTCAGTCTCACAGTAATGGGAACACACACACACAGATTGTACAGTCAGAACCACCATCATCATCAGAAGAGAGTTTCACTGTAACAGATCTTATCTTGTCCACTCCACTCGTGGTCTGAAAGGCTAGCTGTCTAATCAGGACCAGGAAGATGGGCACAGATAAAGATTAAATGACAATGTGGGTTTGGCATCAGGTAGAGAATAAATTAAACATGTGTGTGGGTATGTGTACATCTGTGGTTGTGTGCAAGCGTGCAATTTTGTAGACGTTTGTGGTCCAACTTATTGTATTGCCAGAAAGACAGGGCAGAGAGCGTACATATTCCAAGAGATGTCAAGATGTCTTCATAAATGGTTCTCACGGTTGTGAAGTTGGCACGAACCAGCTTCGAATGTAAACGTAACATTGCAATCTAACAACCGTTATCTTACAGTGGTATAAGTTCGGATGGTTTGGGGATTTCTGCGTGAAGTTGGCACTAATGTTGGTGCCTGGAGTCTTTTCCTGTTCTCGGAACGTTATTTTCCTATCTGTTCTTATTTTATTTGTCATACTGGCTGCTAGGAAGGGCAGGCAAGATTTCTAATGAAACAACAGGAAAAGCTGTACCATTCAGATTTCCAGTTAGGTTCAGTTAGGAAGGCACACCTCTGGGAATACGACCTTCCTACTGTATCTACCTTTCCATACAGTCCTTTGCACCACTATATCAGTTGAGTGCTTCTGCGTTACCAACACGTGGATTGCCCACACATGCTGGGAAAGAAACCATCCCATCACTTTTACAAACATTCTTGATTACTGACTGACATCACTGAAAAAAGACAGTTGCATCTTTGTTTCAGCCGCTCGCACACCAACCCCGCGCCAGAGGCTACTACTAATGTTATTCGTTACTTGCTATTGAAAGTCATATAGAAAAACTCATTAAAAGAAAAGTGCTATAAATCAACAGACCTTTGACTGTGCTGGGACTCTTCCTCCTCTCAGAGGAGAAGCCCACGTGGTACAAAATGCTTTAGCCTTCACATGAACTTATAGTTGATATGTTATGCATTTGATATGATTTCTTTCTTTCATGGTTAGTGGTGAGCTTCACAAACCACACAGTGCATCCACGCACGTTTCAAACCTCCCTCTTTTGTTCTGAATATATCTGTTCTTTGACAATTTTTATCTTTTGGCTCTCCGTGCTGCTGGGTGTGCCACTGTTGTTACAACAGAACAAACTCTGGATGGATGGATGTTTTTTTCTTTTGTGTGTGTGTGTGTGTGAAATCGGTTTAGTGGTGTTGGTTTCCTGCTGGTCACACTTTATTGCTACTGTTTAAGTGGGGCGAATTAGAAATTGTGAGCGCTGGAAATTGTTTATCGTGACAAATTTCTCTACAACACACACAACTATGCATGTTTCGAAAAGCACCACGTGCCCCATGCTTTAGGATGCTGCTGCACTGGCCCTCAGACACTGTTCAGACAGAGAGTGTCGCAAAATGCTCAATTTGATCCCATCTATATCCACATAAAATTAATTTGGGCCATCAGATACATTTTCAACATGCGTTTTCACATCATTTCTTTATAACCTTGCTTATATTTTTCTATCTCATTGTCCCTCCTCCTTATCTCACAATGAAGTCAATTTCTTTTCACATATGTCTAGCTGTCTTTCTTTGACCCGTTTTCCCTCTCACTCTGGCGTCTCAGACTAGTGCTTGTCGTGACTCTCTTCATCTCCAGCATACTTAGGGGATTAAGGAGGGATGAAATTCACTCATTCGTGGGTGGAGTGAAAAAAAAAAAAAAAGAAGGCCCCCGTACAGTACAGCACTTTATCTATGGTACCGTGAGATCCCTAATGAAATCCGAGTTTCATTAACAGAGAATGTTTAATCTCTGTCTGACCCACCTCTGGGCCCAGAAAGCACTGGATAAAGAATCTATTTCTATCTTCATTTGAAACCTCATTTGTTTGTTTGTTAGCTACAATACATACTCTGTAATAAAAAACCATCCAAACACTGAAATAAATGTAAAACTATTACTTAGCAACAAGTAGCAACAAGGTAAAGCTCAAGTCTGAATTGGACCACCAGCTGTCAACTTCTCCACTTCTCGTCTCAAGTGCAGCCTTGATAATCCTGCTATGAGTGCTTTTGATTTGAGTGCTTTTATTACTTGCTCTTTTATCAACCCACCGTCTCCATTTTGGGACTTTTATCATCATGAAGAACTTCTCATGTGAGACAGTGTTTCCTTAAAGCCTCTGATAAAATCACTCACTGCACATCCTTGTTGGTGTTTAGCATTATCTGTTCCGGAGCTGTACCGTAAATGACAGACTGAGGAACAGTGGCACTTTGCGTGGAGAGGATCTGATTACTGGCTGACTTTGAAAGTCAAGTGTATGCAAACTTTTATCTGGGACGTCTGTTCTATAGCAAATGTACCTGCCCCTGTATGCCAGATTGTGTGTGCAGACTGTTTGTATGTGCAAGTACACACATGAAGCATCCCCTCATAATTATCTTCACTCTGGCTGCAGCTTCTCAATATAATAATAGGCAACACTGCATATGACACGTGTAAATGACATCTCCTAATGTCTCTTTATTCCCCTGCTTTTCTTTGCACATGCAAACATGCTCATTTTGCGGTCTGTGATAAAGGATTCCCATATTTTCCTCCCTCCAGCTTCCAGGGATGAACACTTTAATCTTCAGCTCTCCAAAAAAGGGCAAAAATGCTGGGCACTTACATTCATCCCATTATCCAATTAATGTACCCCATGTTTGGTTATATCTCGAGCATCGTGCTTTTTCACCTAAGTTCACTTCACTTTCGGATTCACAACTTTTCCATTCTAGTTCTATCTAAGTTCTTTCTAAGAAAGTCCAATATGGACTATAAAGAACTTTAAACTATAAACCAAGGCACACTGAAAACATATTCCTCCTTTTGACTGTGGTTTTTTACAGCAAAATACAAATAAATTAGAACATCATACTCTAAACTTCATAAAGAGATCCAACATAACAACTTAATGAAATGTAATTGACTCATGTAATAGATGTGAATGCTGATGGACAAGTCATCTTGTTGCCAAATTCACCTCCTAATGCTAAATTCAATTATGTTCATTATCACACAATCAGATAGTTGCATGTCCTTGAAGAAACATTACAAAACATAGTACCACAGATCACTATATGCTGCATACTTTACGTACACAAAATCTATCACCAGTCCACTCCGCAGTATTTTAGCACGAAAACAGATTATAAGGAAAGTTTCCTCTGTCAAAACCATCTAACTGTCTCTGTCTCTCACGCCCAGAATCTCTTTCTTTCTCTGACAGCGACACAGGACTCAAGAGAACAAAACCCTATCCAGTACACTCACTAGTTTTACAAGTCTACACCTCCCATTATAAAAACCAGGCTGGCTTTTGTGAGCTGCTGACAGAGCTGGCTTCCCAGCTCTGCTCCTGGCCTGCACACATACACACACACACACACACAGTCACACTCAGTGACACATGCAAGGCACAAGCAAGTCTATGTTCTTCCTCACATACATAAAAACATATAGCATAGAAACACACTTGCATGCGTGCGCATCGGTGTTGCTCTTTAGCTCTCTTACACATACACACTTCTCCTGGCAGTGAGAAGATAATAACTAGTTGTTGAGAGGGAGTGTGTGTTGCTAAGTATTGTACGTGTACCTGCTAATTAACACATACAGACAGTCTGTATGATTTAATTATCTGGGTGACTACCACACACATACACGTTGCACACACACAGACTGCCTGTGTTGTTGTTTCCATAGTGATTTTGTCAATAACAATAATAGAAGGAATGCGACAGTGGGTGTTCTTGGAGTGTGCATACAGATAAATGTATGCAGTTGTGCACACATGCTTATGTGGAACTTAACTTAACATTTACTATTTGTTACTGTGATTTCCAGGTTATCCCATCATGCACCAGATACTATGTATCATTACTTGGGATTAGGTACATGTACTCCTCCTAATCTTCAGTCAAGTTGAATTATTAGAAAGGATAACAAGGAAACCATAAGTGTAATCCACTCTGTCTGCTGTTATCATATACGTTCTAGTGGATACCATTATTTGGGGGGTTTGCCTCTGGATCTGGGTTTCTATGTCAGTATTGGCTAAGAGGTTTCCAGAAGAATCCTCGTGAATTGTTTTTACTTTACTTTATTAATTTATGATTTGCCATGTTCAATTTCTATGTTTAAATAATTTTACTGTGTTAGAATAAAAACAAATTAGTTTTCAAAATTAAAAAAAAAAAAACATATGGACTGAGGGTGAAAGGATGAATGTGAATACATGTGCAAATGTCTACCTCGGTATCAGACTGCCAAGAGAGGGGGTTGGCAAGAGTGTTTGTTCTGCTTCTTAAAACAAACTCTTGAGGCAGATGAATGATAGCAGGCGACGCGATTAACAGACACGAGGCTGAATGAAAAGCTTGTAGCAGTGCTTCGCTCACGCTGCCTTTCTCCGCCTCTTTGTGTCGTGCATATTCTTCGTGACTCCGAATTTGCTGGAAAACTTTGAGTTGTGGATCACATCTGCTGAAAATGAGGCACTTAAAGTCAAGTGTGGAGAAGAGGTGAGAGGGAAATGGGCTAAATGAAAGCGGAGGGGTTGAGAAAAGGAGCCAAACGTACATAATAAATGAGAGGGTGATACCTAAGGAAAAGAAGTAGGAGTAAAGAATGGAAATAAAGTCATCGTTGAAAGTCACCTTACTGTTACGTAGCCACAGGGGCTGGCATTGCTTCCAAGTGGTAGAGCCAAGTCACTCTTTCCCATTAGCAGTTAGAATAAACTATTTATCTTTATTATATACACTCATCTGTCAAAAAGATCGTGGAGGTCCACAGCCCATATTCATGAAATACAAGACATATGTATATGTATTTTAATGTTTTAAATATTTGAACTACACCAGGGATGCTTGATTTATCTTGCCCCGTTTAAATATTGATTTTCTTTTCTCCTTTTCTCTAATGTAATATGTACACTTAAATTGATGGCTTTAATCTGGGAAGTGTTTAAGCAGGGCTGATTGGAGGAATACGTGTGGTTTAAGTGGTGAACTTCTTAACTACTACAGAAATCTTTAGAGAAGCTGTATCGTGTGGAAATCTGGAAAGTCTGCCTTCTGGTTTACCAGAATCAACTTAGCATGAAGTTCAACTGTAAATAGCCTGTCTGTAAAGAGACATCCAGCTCCGCGAGGACGATGCAGTTCTTCCAAGTGCAATCCTGCAGCGAAATCCAGAATTCTGGATCTGACATCAGAGCTGAGATGCCTTTGGGAAACTCAGTGCCCTGTTGTCTCCCACGTGCTTGTTCAGGAAGGTCATTGTCGCCATGGCTGAGATGTGGTGGGTAGAGTTGGCAGGCTTAGCAGCCACAGAAAAAAAAAAAGTGGGTTGCATTTGGTTTGTGGCAGTGAGCAATGACACTGTGTACTGTGTGATTAAGTTAACAGGTGTTGCTTGAAAATGTGTTGTTCTCTTCTCTAAAGTTGTTTAAACTTTTGCAGGGCTGTGGGCAGTCCGCTAGTGATGGACCCTAACAGCATATGCAGGAAGGCAAAGCGCCTGGCGGGCAAGCAGGCGGAGCTGTGCCAGACCCAGCCGGAGATTGTCAGTGAGGTAGCCAAAGGAGCCAGGCTGGGCGTCAGGGAGTGCCAGTACCAGTTCAGGTACCGGAGGTGGAACTGCACCAGCCACAACAAGTACTTCGGCAAAATACTGCAGCAAGGTGAGTAAGGGAGGAATGGATGCATCCAGTGATAATAATCTTTGTCTTATTTGACCGATGAGAGTAACGATACCACTCACACTTCCGTCCGTCTAACATGAAGCTGCAGCTGCTTTGCACACCAGTACCTCATAAAATAGGATTGTGACTTGCTGCTTTAAAGACACACATAAAAAAATTGTCACATCCCATTTTTTTAGCGGTGAGTGCCTTAGCATCTGAACCCATGACCTCGCGACCACAGCCAGCGGCCTTACGTCAACTTGAGGTCAGATCGCTGTCTGATGGCAGCACAACAGACAAAGGCAGCTGTTGTATTTCAGACCAGACATATTCACACTTGACTGACTCTCCTCCTCATCAGATTGGGCACGCTTGAAGTAATCAAGTAAAATTGCCTTTTCTCTTAACATTTCTCTTAAGATCTTCCTCCAGTTCTTTGAAGTATGTGATTTAACTGATGTTGGGTCAGCCCTGGGTCTTCTGCAATTACTGTGTGTGTGTGTGTGTGTGTTTTTTTTTTTCTTTGAATATTACAGTCATAGAGAGCTCCCTGTCTCTTGGTCTTGTTGGACTGGCTCTACAGAAGACCTTTATCTGTGTGTTTAATCAACAAACAGGGAGCTTCCAATATTAAAATACAACAAAAATGTGTCAAGCGTGTTAATAAACTCTTTTGGGATCTCAGTGTACTCACCAGTCATTAACGTCACAAGGGACTGACACAAATTATCATACTAATCTTCATAATATTAGTACTGCTTCTTAGTCTAAGAGTAAGTATACAAAAAAAATCCTATCTTGAACCACTCAACTTCCCTAATGACATACCATGCACGTTATCTACCATTACACGCTCAGAACACTTGATATTATTTGTCAGTAACACATGTAGCTGAGCCTCATTATGGTTAAACACAATGTTTAGTCTCTTATCTCGTCTAATTTATGACACTACAGGGGTTGCTGGTGACTCTGATTAAGATAGCAAGAGGGAGAAAAAAGAAGGAAGATGACAGATAGACTGAGAAAAAAAGAGAGATAAGGAAGAGAGAGGGAAAGGGGCAAGAATCTACCAGTAGAGGACAGATCAGCAATTAATCATAAATTCCTGCCTGTCTATAAGAGAGGCTAAAGTGCTCCTCTGTTTTGAAGCCTTTGTCCGCAATTACCTGGATCTCTCCTTAATGGCTGTTTATCATGAACTAGAAGCAGTAAATGTCAAAACAAAAGTGCCTCTGTGTTTAATGCACTCTCTCTTAAAGTGGTTAACCTGATTGACCCGTGTTTAGAGTTGTGATAATAGGCTTTCATTTCATTCTGAGGGCATTTTGAAGTTTGTCTTTGTGGAGAAATCAGATAGTCCTGGTGAAAATAGGTGCAGACTTTCGGGATGAGCATTGGTAGCTGCCTTTTTTTCTCTTTTTTTTTTTTTTTTTTGGGACACAGCCAGTGGTGTTTTGCTGGGTTGCTAGGATCATCTGGAGAGTTTTGATTTTGCATGCCCTGCTAGAAGTGCCTGCATAAGGACTTTGAGTGGCAAATTCACATACGGTAGGGTCTGATCTTTTTTGATCTTGCAGAGAATCTGCATGAAGAGATGCGGCTACTAAAAATTGGCCATCTGTGATGACCACCAGGTGTTTAGTAGACTTTGTGACAGTCACTGAAGTTGATGCTGATGCTGTGCTTGTGGAAGACAGCGACTTCTGTCTTGGAGAGATTGAGCTGAAAACGTCTTTCTCTCACCCAAACAGTGATGTCAGAGAGACATTGCTTATACATTTCATATCCAGCTGAACAGAAATAAGACACTCAGACATATTCTTCTGGCATGGTGTAAATGTTTGCGTTTCACTTGCGCCAAGCCCCCAGACAAGAAAGAGACACCAAAGTTGAGGTGTGGACATGTGTCTATGTATGTGTGCGTTTGTATAATAGGGGTTTTAGCTGATTTCACAACTTTACTGAAACACTGCCATTTCACACATTTATTGCAAGTGTGAGTGAAGGAACAAGTTGATGCAAGGATGACAACTTATTTCGAATCAAAGACTTGAACCTTTCACACAGTCATCTCCGAATTCAGGTCGAATTTCGACTTTTTTGTCATTATTTGGTGGTTATTATCCTCTTTGCCTTCATCTGCACTATGTTTAAATAATACCACCCCCACCCCAAGACTCACAGTGCAAGCCAAAAGGTGATGCTGGTAATCACAAGAGGTGTTGTGACCTTTGAAAGTCGTGGGAGGCTGTGCATCTGTGTGTGTGTGTGTGTGTGTATGCCTCTGTAGAATAAAAAGGACATTTGCTCTGGGCTGTACAGTGGTTGCACATTAAGTAAGCTCGTGTCAGTCGTGTCAGAATATTTTCATTAATGATCTTCACAGGTAGACGCACAGTTATAACGACATGTATACACATGTACACTTTGTATTTTCTTGTGGCTTTTTTGAATATCTTGTATTTAGTGCAACTACTGTACTATACTGTATGGCAGGCAGTGTGAAACACTGATCCCTCACTGAGCAAATAATGAAAACACTTGCATGATGTATCATTTAAAAACCTGGCAAATACACTGACGGTATCGTACATGAAATTCGGATTGGGTTTAAACAAATAAAATGATAAATGTCAGCTAGTTTTGTTGTGGCATCAGTACCAGGAGATAGTCCTGTGGGTTGGTTCCCACACCTGCTTATCCTCTTGTTTATGGTGTGGTTTCCTAGAGTTCCAGTTGGGAGCACTGGGACATTATGCAAAATTGAATAACTGAAAAAACAATAAAATAATTTAACAACAACAAAAAAAAAAATAAAGTAGCCCGAAGGCAGTCAGACATGATCGAGACCAGGTATTAACCCGCACCTGAAGCACAGAAAGACACAAGAAAACCCAAACACTCCTCCTGTGATGACACACAATCAGAGCTGATATTGAGGCTCATTCCGAAGAACTTGTGTTGAAGACATACAGCTTGGTTTAGGTGCTGGTGCACAGGGTTTCAGCGTCCTGATAGACTTGTGTGGTGGATCCTGCCTCTGGGCAAAAACTTGATTCATCCCAGAGGGGAATTGTTAACCCTGCTAGGATACTATAGTCCAGATAACTGATGGATGAACAGATGAACATTTTCCTCAGTGCTAGTCTGTGTTTTTTAGGGTGCACCTGCATTTGCAGTTTACCTGACACTGGGCGAACCTGAATGCGCAGCTTGGGAACATTACAATTTTTGTGATCGTTTTAGACCTGTTCTGTGTTTGTGATAAAACTTTCTCTGACGCCTTTTTCTTGCAGACTCAGTGGAATTTTCGTGCCTTCACTTGGCACAAACAGGCACACACAGGGCCTGCTCCAAAATTAAAAAACACCTTTCAGTCATTAAGTGTTTGCGGCTTTCCATTTGCTGCACTTTTCCTAAACCTCTGATTTGTATGTGCATGTAAATACTTAACAATTACCAATATTTTAGTTATAACGATCCTGGGTCCTGGAGCTCTAAAGAGGCATCATACCGTGTGTGATGACTGAGCTGCTCACAACTACTTGAAGAAAGCAGTTTTTGGTCAAACACTGGCATTAATCACACAACAGATATTATAAACTAAATGTGCTGTATATCAGCCTCTGATTTGACTGAAAAGGTCATGTGAAATTTTGCCACAGCACACAGCAACAGGATCTGTCTGGATTTAAGTTATCAGCTGATTCTCTAAATGTGAGTCTCTTTCTTTTTTCCTCCAGTTTTTCTCCAGTTAGGGTATAATTTTTGTGTGTATATATAATGTTCTGTATTCTTGGTAATTTTGGAAAGTCCCCTCTGAGACCTCTGTTTCTCTCCAACACTTTTCTCACAACGAAAATGCCTGGTTTGAGGTAAATACAGCCCCATATCAGTTAAACTTCAGGGATATCAATCTGTCCAATTAGGAAGCACTGGTGATTGTGAATCAGTTTCACCTTCTTTGGTGCAAATTAAAGTGACAACAGGCGCAGGTGAGGAACAAACAACATAGGTGCTGACCACAGACTAATGCTCTCTCCTTAACCTTCCTTCTGTCTGACCAAACTCTCAGAAACAGACCCCATGAGGATGGCATGTAATCAGTTCCTGGTTGATAAACTCACTGCCCGCTCACTGCTTTCAACATTCTCATTACCTAAATCCATTTGAGCACCTATGGGACATCATGTATTGGTGCATTTGATTCCATTGCAGTACCACGGCAGACTGTCCAGGAACTCACTAATGCCCTGATCTGCATCTGAGATCTCCCAGGACACCATCCATCAACTCATCAGGAGCATGCCCAGACATTGTCGGGAGTGCATATGGACACACAGGGGTCATACAAACTTTATGAGTCACAGTATGAGTGGAGAGTTTGTATAAAGCCCTCAATGTTGAGGATTTCGATTTCCATTCACTGTGATTTTGTACTGAACAAATTATTCCAGGTACATTAGTAAAGATTTTTTAGTAAAGATCTTAAATAATTTGTTGATCACTAATGCTTTAGTGTTCCCTTAATATATTTATCTTTTCATCTTGAATGTGAGAGTCAGATTAAACATACCAGACATCATTTGCATAATGGCATAAAAGTCAGAGTGCTGAAAGAATATGTGCTAATTCTTGTAGAATGGGCTTTTGGAATTAGAAGCAGACGTAGACAGGCCCAGACACCCGCCGTGGCAGAGAATTTGTTTGGAATTCATGTCTCCGAGGAAAATATGTAACAGGGTTCCACAAATAATGTGATTTTTGATAGCTTCTTGCACACACAGCAACAGTTTCTCTCTGTATGCTCTCTTTCTGAACCACTTCTCTTTTTTTTGTGTTTCCCTCCCTTTGTCTATTTTTACTGGTGTGATATTTTGATCCATGTTACCAAGAAGTATCCTTTATCAATATGAGATTCCCTGCTGGAAATACAGTGTGTTTCTATTGCATCCGAGGACATCGTGATATGATGAGCTGTGTGCTGATGTTTCACATACATGCATACAAATAGATCCAGAGATATTTTGGAGATGACACATCTTGATTTGAGTATGTTGCTGCTCCTGAAAATCTCAGCCTTATTCTGCTGAACAGCAGGAACCATTAGGTGTGGTCCATCTAAAATGTAACATGGGCGTGCAGCGCACACACACACACACACACACACACAGTTGCAGAAATGTTCTACATGTACCGCCATGCACATTCAGTATAAAGTCAATGATTTATTTAAGCTGCCAACAGTCAGAGCGACAGTAAAGAAAACAAAGTCGGCAGCAGAACCTGTTCACACAAACATTAGACAGCGTGGCTGTTTGTGAAGATGCCATTAATGCTTAAAATCATAAAGCAATGCTTTTCACATACATACGCATTGACACACATGCACACAAACCTTCACAAATTAGCCTGAACCGAGGCACCTCTGGGTGTTGGGGCGCACAGCTGGTGTTGATATCATGGCGAGCTGGGTTGTGCAGGTTTTGTCGCACGCCACACATTCTCTGTGCGCGTGTGCGTTCCCTAATGAATCCCATTCTCTGAATCATGTGATATGGAGTTGGCAGTGTTGGTGGTGGTGACTGCACGCTCAGAGCCTTCCAGCTCTTTGCTTCGTCTCCACTCACACATTATGTACAATGGTTTTTTGGTGGCTATTATTTTTCACATTCTCCCCGCGTCTCATCTATCTAGACAGCGTTTTGCCACTGAAGTCATCAACATCCCTGTGGTACGCCAAGCCCATTTGGCCCTGCTGAAACATTAAACAGGTCACAGACTGTATGCCATGTGTGTCAACTAAACAAAAATATTTCCCATTGAGGAACAATTATGGAAACAGCCAGGTTTTCACAGCCAGTGTTAATTTGTGTCTACAGCAAAATAGATTCATTTGAATCACTGCAACTGTTTTTCAAGAAGCTATTTACAAAGGAGCATTCTCCTATTTCTGCCCAGGAGGTCTTTGAGATTCTTTAGTAGCTACTCATTTCTTATCGCGTGAGTAACAATAGCTGCAATAACCAAGGATAAAAATGCGTTGAGCGGAGGTTGAGGGCGATGCTGAAGCAACGGGTGAGGACAGACGATCAATTAGCACTTGTGGCTGGACATGTCTTTAGCCAGGAGTGTTAAGCTTTGCACTTGAAATAACCTAGCAGCTTGTGTATGAGAGAGAGAGAAGCTACCAATATGTCAATGAAAAATTGCGTGAGTGTCTAAATCTGTAGGCATCTATCTTTTAAATGTACTGTCATTATGTCATAATGGGTATTGTAGGTTTTCAAGTTGTGAACCCGTGTAAACTTTGTTTTAATCATTACTCACCTCTAACTAAAACCCATCTGTCGCTTGCCCCCTGTATTGTAGATATTCGGGAGACAGCGTTTGTTTATGCCATCACAGCGGCCGGCGTGACCCATGCTGTGACCCAAGCCTGCAGTATGGGAGACCTTCTGCAGTGTGGCTGTGAGGCCACCAGGAACAGGGCCCCTCCAAGGCCACCTTTATCCACTTCTGGTGATGGAGTCAAGTGGGAGTGGGGGGGCTGTGGAGATGATGTAGAGTTTGGTTATGAAAAGTCCAAACAGTTTATGGACGCCAAGAGGAAAAGAGGCAAGAGCGACATCAGGACGCTCATCGACCTGCACAACAATGAGGCCGGACGACTGGTAAGAAAACGCTTCAGTGAATGTCTGTGTGGTTTATGTTTGTAGATAATAATAATAATGAATAATATATTTTAAAGCCCCTAGTGCTTATCATAGGTCTGATGTTTCAACATACTAAAAAAAGGTGCTGCTTGACCTGTGGAATGTTCTTCATTCCACAAACATGCGAAAGAGAAAGACATCGCTCGCAGCCATATTTGTGTAGCACCGTAAGCTGATATTCTGACAAGAGTCGGGTTTCTGAAACACAAAAAACAAGAGCGTGCCACACATTTTGTTTTCAAGCCTCCGAGGCAGATAGCTTCTTACATTTCCACAGCCCTTGTACAAGTTTAAAGTTCCTCTTTGTTGCTCGTATGAGCACTGAGTGAATTATGACCAAGTCAACTTGCTACCGAATGAGCAAAGAAGCAACTTTTCACACGAGTTGATTATGTTCATTTAGAGTGTAGCTCCGTAAAATCTCCAAGATCACATTTACTATTAGCTGTGAGTGTTGTCTCGCTTGCAGTTTGTTACGCTTGCCTGCACAAATGTTGCACATGCACAAGCAAAAGATGGACTAACACTTTAGCTGGGGTCAAAGGCAGATAGAGAAGGAGAGGAGGATTTGGAGGTATAGTCTAATTGTAGTTTAGTTCAGTTAAGCACATGTCTCTTTAGGTGTATGCATGCGTATGTGTTTGAATGGACAGGTGTGTGTGTGTGTGTGTGTGTGTGGGTGGGTGGGTGTGTGTGCGTGTGTGATGGGTTAATTATGTGCAGTATAAGTGAATGATCTGTTGTCAAGGCTTGTTGGCTGTAGGAAGGCCAGAGGCAACATGGAAGGAGAGGAGGGGAGGGAGTTAAATTCCTTCTGAATAGCGTCTGCTTTTATCTTACCTATCGGTGTATGTTTGTGTGTGTGCATGTACGCGGCGTGTGATCCGGTGGCTTTGTCTGTGATATATTATGAAAACACAATAATAAATAACATCTTTAGAGAACGTGTCATTTGTCGTTTCTGCATCACTGCAGGCTACAAGGTTAAAAGGTTCCTTGTCTCTTTTTTCTGTCTGATCAGTCTTCTCTTTTGCTTTTTTTTTTTTTTCACCTGTTTGCCCTCCTTCACCTCTCTCCTCTCCTCTGCCACACCAAATCCCAAATCCACGCTCTTCTCTGCACTTTCCCTTCCCAGGCAGTGAAGCTCTACATGAGGACAGAATGCAAATGCCATGGACTATCGGGCTCATGCACCTTGCGCACATGCTGGAAAAAGATGCCTCATTTCCGCGAGGTAGGCGACCGCCTGCTGGAACGCTTCAATGGCGCCTCCAAGGTGATGGGTAGCAACGACGGGAAGACCCTGATCCCTGTCAGTCAGAACATAAAGCCGCCAGATAAGCAGGATCTGATCTACTCAGACGAGTCGCCCGATTTCTGCCTTGCAAATCGGAAAACGGGCTCACTGGGGACACGGGGCCGCATGTGCAACAGCACAGCGATGGACATCAGCGGCTGTGATCTGCTGTGCTGCGAGCGTGGCTACAGGGAGGAGACAGTGGTGTTTGAGGAGAACTGTCTGTGTCGTTTCCACTGGTGTTGTGTGGTCCAGTGCAAAAAGTGCTTTGTCCGAAAAGAGCTTAGTCTCTGTCAGTGATGAACTGGTCAACTGAGGTTGAGAGTTGTCAATAATTGCTTTAGTTTGGCGACCTAAGGAAAGTGTCTGGACTTTCACAGCGATGCTTTTGTTACTCTAGTTCAGTCACACAGTGGCCCTGAAAATTCCTATTCACATAGTGATTGAATCCAGAAAGACAAGCAGTGCTGGCCAAAGACTTGAATGGTATGAAAGGTAAATATAACCACATGCAACTAAAGTAAAATAGACAAATGTTTCATTTCCAAACTACCTATTTTTCTTTTCTTGCTTATGAAAGGACCAAACAATGTTACTGGTTTCCATACAATTGAAAGAGGACACATAGACATTGCCAGCTAGCACACTTTCTTGGTGTCTCTTCGACTGTCAGTTCAACAACAGAGCTTGGTGTACATCTAAAAAGAGCTTTATGCATCGGCATGTATTGGATGCTCCTCATTAAATTATGCATTTCTGCAATTAAAACATTTTATCCTGTAGTGTTTGGTATAAAAAGTCATTCAGAGACTGCTTTCTGTCTGCAGTATGCTGTAGCATTTCAGCTAAATGATGGTTCATTAAATACTTCTTTAAAATGTTCTCTTCATATTAGATCATCCCATGACCTTGCAAACTATTGCAAGGTAACAGTAACTGTTAATGCTAACATTATTTGGAATGGTTGCACCGAATACAGTTTTGACGTTTTTCTTTTTTTTTATCGCTTCAGCGGCAAAAAAAAAAGAGAAAAAAAAGCATAAAAGGGAAATGGTATCATATTATGATATTTGAAGAATGCTGTCAACTTGGTCTGCCAGCAAAGATAATTTATATAAAGATATGATGACAAGATTCACTTAAAAATGATGACTACTCACTCCAGACTCTCTCTCAGAAGCACTTTGGATGTGACAGCTGCCACGGACTTCCCCAACAGTTTGGTTATGAAACCTGGCTGTTTTTTTGTTTCTATTTTTTTAAACCAAAAAAAAAAAAACTACTTTATTTACTTTGATGTATCAAGAAAATGTATATGATGTATTTTGTTTATCTGTTATAATATACAGGGCAAATGTTACAGTATGATGCACTTTGGATGTTTGCGTTTTGTGCATATGTGTGTGTCCGTGTGCGAGTGATAAAGTGTGTGTGACAGTGTGTTTGTGCAGTTTGGCCAGTTATCAGCGTATCCTCTGGTGGACGGCACCTTTTATATATTCATTCCTTCAGTTGCTGTCTGATTTTAAACTGCATTATGTTGGTTATTAAAAGCACACTCTTGTTTGACTCTCTCATGTTGATCTTCCAGTGGCTGCTGTCTGACTGATGCTCCCAAAGATATGCAAAGGTTCAAGGCCAAAATAAAATGACCACGATTATCACTGACTGTTGATTGTTCTGATATAAAAGCCAGTTTTGTTTTCATCTACCTATGTTAGTAGAATCTTTGTAAAAGTAATATTGACTTGCGTTCTTCTTCTTACCTTTTCTGTTTTTGCCACTGTAATATTTGTTATAATGACACAGGGCTGACGTTAGAATTCCTTATCCTTAGCAGTTATAACCTCATTGCCATAACATCTGTATGTCTCCGACTAAAAGCAGAATAGTCGCTCAAGACTAAGTCAGATCAACAAAGTGAACTGATTTGTGTGTTTCTTCTTCTGATCTGTCAGGTAAATGAACAGAAAACCATTTTAGTATCTGCTACATATGCAATGTGGCAAATGGAAATGGAAAAAAGGAATAGTTGTGGCAATAGAGATCTGAAAGCTTCTGTCAGCTGCACAATTCAATACATGTGAATAGAGTTATTTAAATGCAGCGTGTCACACTGTGCCTTGCCTTACATTTCATTCTGCTCTTCATTATCACATTCTATACCCATTATTTCATAACTGGGAGATACATGGAAATTTCATTAAACAAACATGTTTAAAGTGACTACTATTTATGACTCTTATTTAAAACATTATTCAAATAAAACAGTTTTTTTTATTTAGTAGTATTCTTTTCATGTGCTTCTAACCTATAAGAGAGACAAAATACTAAATACTAATACTAAATAAAGCACAAAGAGTGATTCCAACCTGCTGATATATATATAGACTGTAGACCAACCTTATAATATCTTATATCACAGTTTGGTTTTGACTTCCCTGATGATTTTCACCAAAACTAGATCCTTTCCACACCTCTACCTCGATTACATTCATTTTGCCACTCAGCAGAAAGAGGTGTTGTTTTGAGGTATTTAAGCTGTAGAAATGAAAAGATGAGAGAGAGGGAGAGAGAAAAAAAAAGAAAAATCGGCCTGTATTAGTTTGAGCTGTACAAGTTGACACAAGTTCATATTTTCCAGGAATTTGTTGCACAGTGGTGTGTAGCAGTCGGGCCAGCAGTTGTGTTTAAGATATAGAGAAGGTGGGCCAAAGAAGAGGAAAATGCCCATGGGACACTCATCTCCACGTGCGTCCCATAGCCCTTTGCCCTCTCCCCTCCTCTCCTCTTCTTTCCTTAGATTTTTGCAGCTCTCCCCTCCCCTCCTCTGCTCTCCTTTGCTTTTTGCTCCTCTCCTCTCTCCGTCTTTAAGCTGTGCAGGCATTCAGTGCTGCATGGGCAAAGCCAGAGAAAATAGACAAGTGAGCAGATAGATTTATTGGAGCATTGGTATAAATAGAGATGCCTGTCGACATCTGTGTGCATGTGGCTGCATGTGTCTGTCTTTGTCAGTCACTGTGTGTGTGTGTGTGTGTGTGTGTGTGTGTGTGTGTGTGTGTGTGTGTGTGTTTGCGTCTGCATGTGTGTATCCATGGGAGTGCACAGCCAGGTTAGAATTGGTGTACTTTTCCATTTGTCCCTCTGAGAAAGAAATAGTGCTTAAGGAATATAACATTGTCCCCACCAGAGAGGAGTTTAGTGTCCACCTACGTTGGCTGTTAAGTGCTTACACACATACAAAGACAGCTTCACACAAAGCACTAATGAAGGGTTGCCACTGTAAATAGATCTATAGTGTTTCTCGGCAGACATTTCCTTAGATCAGTCAGATAAATAGAGTCCTGCCTTTTCTTATCTCATACAGTGGTGTCTTGGTGGTCCTCAGCTTCTATTTGGAGAACATTTACAAAATGTACTCTATGCGTATCAAACAAAACAAAAAGAAAGAAAGAAAGAAAGGCCGAACTTGGGATTATATAAAAATGAGAAATGAGTAGGCCGGTAAAGGGAAATGAGCATGAAGGGAGGCAAAATTAATGACTAGAGGAAAAAGGAAAGGAGGTAAAGGTTGAGAGGAAGATTACGAGTGAGAGAGAGAGAAAGAAACACAGAAAGAGAACTTGGTGGTAACCTGACACTATAATGCTCTTCCATTTGTGTGAACTCTCCTCCAATCCTCTATCAATCTAGCCTTGAGATGTTGCTTACACAAAGGGCACATCTAGAGATCAACTCTGTGTGGGGTTTCATCTGATACCAATGACTGCAATTATAGGAGTGGGAGAGACCGACGCACAGAGCAAACGTGTTTAATCCAAACTGTGAAATGAAGCAATCGCACTTCTTCTGCGGATGAAATATGCGCTAAAAGTCTAATTTATCACGAGACGGAGACATGCAGTTTCTCACAGTTGCGCTCACGTCCACATGAACGCACAAAGAAACGCCCTCCGCTGTGGTTCAGCGTCTGGTGAGGAGACAGTGATCTTTATAAGTTAAAGCAGGCCCTGGAGGTGATGGCTCAGCTGCTGCCTAAGTTCCACAGCCCACCCAACTAGGCTCCTGGTGCAAAAGGATTTAATAGTCCATTTTGTGCACATCACTGCGTCTCTGC
Organism: Anabas testudineus; assembly: GCF_900324465.2. NCBI lineage: Eukaryota > Metazoa > Chordata > Actinopteri > Anabantiformes > Anabantidae > Anabas > Anabas testudineus. Next base: position 18,066,968 of record NC_046629.1, read on the forward strand.
TTTTTTTTTTTTTTTTTTTGACAGCTTGCCCCAGGACCCTTCAGTGACATTTAGCGAACAACACAACACATTAGGGGGATTTGACTTATCTCGCACAGGGTATGCTCTTGAACATGAGGTGAGTCAAGTGCAAAACAAGATCTATTACTGCACAGCGCAGATAAAACCCAGCTAGAGTAGGTTTGTATTAAAATGAAAACAAAGAAAAGAAAAAAAAACCCTCTTTCTTGAGAAATATACAGCATGTGAAAATATGAGCGCTTTCCTTGAGGAACCTGTCATCATTGCAACATCCTGAAACAACACCCGCTGCCCTGAGAAACACTCGTTGACCTACATCGTTGTCGTGGGTGGACAAACATTGAGATGACCTCGCAATGCATCTTTTACTCATCTCTCTCCCTCACCCCCACTCCCCTTAATCTCCCTGCATCTGTCCCACATCCCTCTTCCATTCTCTCTCTCTCTCTCTCTTTCTCTCACTCCACGTTACTCATGATTTTGTCATTTATCAAACGCCAGGCCGTAACCGTCTCTTCGCAACCCCTCCACTCCTTCTCTGTTATCTTGAGTTGTGAAAACATGGCTGCCAGAGGTTGGTGGGAGACAAAAGGGGGCCTGCTGTCTATTGTGGCTGCTTTGGCTCAGTGTCTGTTCCTGTGTGAAGACAGGGCAGGTCTCTTTCTTTTTAGGACAGAGACAATAAACAAGGTTGTTAGTACAACAAGAGTCATGGAATGCCTTGATGGGAAGCAGACGTCCAGTTTGCTAAAGTGCGTGCATATGTGCGTATACAACTTATGATCAGTGTGTAATATAAAGCATCTTTTCCTGTTTGAGCGTTTCTTTAAGCTGACGATGACGATGAGCGAGCAATAATGTTTTGCCCACAGCTACTGTACCAATGGCTCTACTAAACTGTGCACATTTCTATTACTGCACATTGTATACAGCAGCAAGAAAAACTATGTGGAGTGTCATGGTTTTCAACATTGATTTGGCATTTCATGTGATCTGATCTTCATCTAAGTCAAGAGTAATAACAAATGTAATATACCTTAAATAATACCACAAAACTAATTCTGATCTTTCATGTCTTTATTGAAAACAACCATAAAAACCTTTGCTCATTGCTCAAGTGCTCATTGGAGTAAGGGGCTAGCATAAGCTAAAACAATTAGTTTGGAGGTGTGGAATAGAGCTACTCCGACTGACAAAAAACTTATGTGGGCCATGCCTCGTCAAAAGGAGCTTTCAACAGATCTACAATGAAGAATTGTTGATTTACATAAAACTGGAAAGGTTAGAAAGCGATGTCAAAGATTTTAGAAATTCACCAGTCTACAGTTAGACAAACAATTTACAAATTGAGACACTGTGGGACTGTGGCTACACTACCAAGAAGTGGGAAACCAGTCAAAATGACCCCAAGAGCACGACAAACACTCATTAATGAGGTAAAGAAGCAACCCTGAGTGACAGCCAAAGATTTGAAGGCATCATTAGATTGGTTCATGAGCCTATAGTCGGTAAAACACTGAACTAGCAAGGTGTCTATGGCAGGACACGAAGGAAGCTGCTACTTACTAATAAGAAAATTGCTGAATGCCTGAAGTTTGCCAAAGAGCATATTGACACTCCACAGCAGTATTAGCAACATGTTTTGTGGACTGATGAAACTACTTTGAACAATTTGGAAAGAACACACAGCACTTCAACTTGTGTCAAAAGGTCACAGCATATCATCATGATCATAATTGTAAAGTATGGTGGAGGAAGCATCATGATTTGGGCCTGCTTTGCTGTATCAGGGCCTGGCCAGCTTGCAGTGATTGAGGGGAAGATAAAGTAAGTTAGTGTATCAAAAAAATCTTCAGGATAATGTAAGAATGTCTGTACTTTAGGTGAAACTCTGTAGAAGTTGAGTGATGCAACAGGACAATAAGCCAAAAAACACAACAGAGTGGCTTCCGAAAAACAAAATCTGCCTTTTGGAGTAGTCAAGTCAGAGCACACACCTCAAACCTAATAGAAATGCTATGGAATGACTTGAAGAGAGCCACAAACATGAGACGTCCAAAGAATATGACAGAGTTAAAGCAGATCTGCAGGAATTAAGAATGGGCTAAAATTCCCCCTGAATGATGTGCAGGTCTGATCCACAGCTACAGGAAGAAGCTGGTTGAGGTTATTGCTGCCAGGGTCCTACAGGACAATGACCCAAAATAATGGTCAACTAGTTATTAACTCACATAATTTTCATAATACTCATAACCTTAACATACTTTGAGGTTTTTATGGTTGATCTCAATAAAAACATGAAATATCAGACTTTTTGTCATTATTTTAGGTATATTATCTTTTTTAATAATCTTGACTTAGATGAAGATCAGATCACATTTTATGACAGATTATTGCAGAAAACTATGAAATTCTAAACTGAAATTCCCGTTTCTTGCTACTTAAGTACTTAAATTTGCACATTGCATGGTACTAATACAGCACAGCAGGTCTAAATAGTCTTCATAAAATATCTTTAAGGAAGAATACTACTACACAAATCAACAACGACAACCAGTCGTTTTGGTGTTTGAACACAAGATGGCGTCCTTGGAGCACAAAGTTGATTTATTGTAGGCAATCATCCCTCATGACTTATTGCACTCAGGGACCTCATAATAATAACAAGAGGAAGAAGTAGAAGAAGAATCCATGATAAATACATAGTAATAAAAAGGAAATAACAATCAAAGTAAATGAAAGTGAGATAAAATCAGGTCAAACTATACCAAATAATGGAGTTAAAAGAGAAAGTGAGACAGTTTAACCCAAATCTGGGTGTTCTCCAGACATTTTTCAGGCATTGTGACCATGGATGCACTATTTAGTGCTTGTCTTAGTGTGTTTGCTTATACACTGTGTACTCTGTGATGTGTGTCAGATGTAGAAAGCTTTTCTATTGACATTTTTAGCTAAGTAACCCATATAATTATCCAACTGTTCTTTATACGCTCACTTTGCTCTGAAGCTGCGATAAAGCTTTGTAAACATGTTGTTGGATCGCACACACACGTACACAAGAAAACACATATCCCAGAAGGAGGCACATGATCCATATAGACACTTTACACAAGACCATTTGGTATAATAACATTAAACGTTATATTGATGCCCATTTAGAGATACAGAAGGCATGTGAGTAAAACAAGCACTTTAGATTCCTCTAAACAAAAAGGTCTTATTATGCCATAACACTGTTACACTCTCAGTCTCAGATTTTGAAACAAAGCGAAACACATAGTTGAACATGGTCAATGTATATTACAATAGACACCGAATAACAACACTGGAGCCCAACCTACTTCCACGATCCATAAATTGTGGCCGGTGAATTACATGCATGATTGTATAGCTGCCTACATGCACAGTGCAATAATCCATAATACATCAACTGCTAAAAAATACTTAAAAAAACTTTTATTTTATTGTTTGTTTCCCCTTTTTGATGAATTTTGCAAAGTTTGATGAACACAGTAAATCTAAGTCTAGACTAATTATATTTAGCCACATTATATTGTTTGTAGTTTTATTTATTTATTTATTTATTTGATCACCAAGGAAGAAAAAGAATCAAAGATGTTTAGCATCCCACGTTGCATGTTTTGTCAAAGTATCCTCAGCGAAGTTTTACCTCCCCTCAGGCATGTGCTCTCTGTACATTATGTGAATCGCTGGGATCATCCAAAATAAAGCCAGTTCCCGCAACCCCGGATATTTTCTTTCCCTGCAAAGACTGATTAATTGATTAGAACCACACTGCGGTCTTGGCCTGGGGATTGCAAAACAGATACAATACATTACAGTAAGAAACAACTTTGTGACAGTTCTAATAACAAGCATGTGTTGCTGGCCCAGGAAGGTACAACAAACGTTAGGTCTACAGCATAGCTCAGCGTCTGTGGGTGCATGCTTTATAGATTATTAAGATAAAATGGGAAAAAGTAATTGATTATAGACAGTATATATAAAAAATGTCAATCTTAGTGAAGAATTTCAGTTCTGTTGATTCAAAGTTCTGTCCTTATGGTGTAAAACAAAACCATATTTTATTACGTGTCATTAAGTATCCTTAAAAAAAAATGGAGGAAAAACAGTGATGCATGGGGGGAAAAAGAGAGCACTATGCTTTTCTGCTCATTGGAGTGCATTTTGTTTGTAACTTTCTCTTTTTCAAACCAAAACTTCAATCTTAGACGCCATCGATCTCATAATACTGATTGTTTAACTTGCAGGCCTGTCATTTGTCCCAGCTCTCCATAGTATAATTGCACAGCTCTCCCTCCCTTTGCACTGTTTGTCCCGCCCTATCTGCTCTCCACGTTTCACACAAAACATGAGTCCCTGCAAGCGAAAACATACAAGCACCCGTGCTTATCGACGGCCTCGTGCCCCCACTGTTTTTTTCTGTCCCCCTTTTTTTCTCCTATGCTCATACAAACACATGCGGACAGAGCCAAGAATTTGCTTGTTAGAAGTTAGTTACTAGAGTTGAGCCTTGTAATTGACTAACCTCTGCTCTGCCGCACTCTTCTCTGCTTTGCTCATTTTCGTTGTTGCAGTCCAAAACTCTCCAAGAAACATGAACTTCGCTTGAACTCCCTTCTCAGAGAGACACAGAGAGAAAGGGTGTGACAAACATAATTTCTGTCAGTTAATATACTGTACGGTGGTGCAGTGTTATGGATCCATGTACTGAGATAGCGTGAGGTGAAGACAGGCCAAGATGAGGAGGAAACGCAGAAAGAAAAGATTTTGCAAAATAGCCACAAGCTATCTTTAAATGACTGAATGGTGTAATTATTTCTGACCTTCTATCATAAATCCTATCTGTACCTTCTACTTAATTTAGGTCGTATAAGATGCCAGGTTGAGAGTAACAGCGTTTTGAGGTCATTACGGTCCAGTGTGTGCATGAAACCGTGAAAGTAACCATGACACTGGCTCTGCTATTTCTACAACAATGAAGTCAATCTTAATAAGTTCATGACAGTAAAGGGGAGCCACTGCAATCTAATGGAAGCTCATTACTGCACTGTATACACTGTAATGCAACAAAGTCCAGATACAATAAAAAACAGCTACACTGTAAAAAAAACTGCAGTACTTTCCTTTATATGTCACTTTTGACTTCAAAAGCGTAAAACATACAATCAGACCAAGGTTACTAAGGTTTTCAGCCAGGCATGTACGCATCAGCGCAGTTAAACTGTGTAGGTGAACAATAAGGAAATTAACTAAAGTAGTTTGATGGCTAACCGACTAAAATATAGGAAACATAGATGTAGTTCCTGCAGGAACTACATTTTGTGTATGAGAACTTACTTTAAAAGCATGGCTATCTGCTTAATTTATGTTCCATCAAACATTTTGAGTTTCACAAGGACATAGCACTTACTATTTATAACAGGGGAAGATCACTGGAAAATAAGGTATCATGACCTTATTGTGAGTGACTTTTTGTTGAGTCTAATATAAAGGCCACACGAGAAATCCACTTTTATTTCTTACTGTACTTATCCCTTAAACCCCACATCAATCTCAATTTAAAAAAAAATAAATTTGTCTGTCAGAGGCTACAGAAAAAGAGGCAACCAAAGACAAAACCCTATATTTCCATGTATGTCAGTACAGTGGTAAATTATTGTTATTCCATAATCTTACCACACTAAAAGTTAACAGCCTGATTACACAAGGCCATAAACCATATATTCATGAATACAGCATGACCTAATGTGTTTACATAGAAGTCACCAGCAAACTGTGAAAACTTAGCTCGGCTGAGTCTCTCCCAGCAGGACAATAAAGTTTCAATTGAACCAAACATTGCAAGTCGATAAAAAATAGGGGCACTACTGGGAAAACCCAGTGTTTTAGTTTATTATTGAATTAAATGTTCAGCAGCTTCATATTTCATGTAGCTGAGGCAGTGAGAGTGAGCAGTGCAAGTTAAAACATAATAAATGTTTTCAAGGGCTACAGCAAAATCATGTTAAAACAAAACCTTTTCTTCTCAAAGTAAAAAACTTTGAAATGAACCTGGCATGTACTTTTAGAAAAAATCAAGTCCTTATGTCTCTAAACACAGGAGTCAAGTTGAACTGAGACTAGCGCTGAAATGTTTCCCACATCGTTTTTAATGAATGTAATGGAACAGGAACAGGGAAACAAATAAATGTGTCTGTCTCAGTATGTGTGTGTGTGTGTGAGAGAGAGAGAGAGACAGAAAGAGAAAGAAAAAGGAGATGGAGATGTGTGCATAGTGTCCTATTATTTTTCTTTTTCTTTTTTTATTCTTTTGCTGTGAATAACGTGCGCTAGGTCCAAAGTCTGATTATGAAATGTGTGTAAAACAGGGCTCTTGTCGGCACTAAAACTATTAGATCCTAAAGTCATCATTCCTGACGTGTTCTGCAAGTAATAATGCTTAAATAACAACACATGCGGCTTATGGTTTATAAAGGTATTTGGTTAAACCACACTGACTCCATCGAGGATAAATGAAGTGATGCCAATGATATCCAATTTGAGCACTGACTTGACCTTTCACTTGTTTCTCTCCAAAGAAGCCTCCCGATGAAAGCCCAAATCAACAATGAAATGAAAGCCTATATTAAATAAAACATTAGTGATAATAGTCAAATTTGCCATTTCATAACACCGTCTTACTGGCTGGAAAGTTTGTGAAGCCGTGAGAAATTCCTCTATTTCTGCAGGAAGAAGAGCTGCTGAAGCTCACCAGACCGGAAAAATGTTACAAACATTATTTTCAAAGAGAAGAACTAACATTGCAAAAATCTTATCTAGTGGTCGTTGCCAATTTCTGGCCACTTACAGAGATCCTAAATAACGGCTACAGAATACACGAGTCAGCAAAACAATTCAGTAATATCAAAGTCATATCTAGGTAGAGTTTGCTTACATTAGCTAACAAGTAAGACGAGACAAAGTGGGGCTAAGGCAACAAAATTCCTCATCGGAATGAATAGAACAAAGATGTGTGCCTTAGCAAGTCAAAAAGTCTATATTTGATCTCATATATCTGTCCTATTTTGCCTTTATTACAACAGAATTCATAATTTACTAATTCCTCTAACCTATTTCATAGTAAAGGAAAGACACACTTAGTTTTAAGCCAAATTTAGAGAATCATTAGAGTGGGTCACGGTAGTGTCATAGAGGTCCTCCCTGCTGCTGTAATGAGCAACCATGATTCAGAAAGCAAAGCTATTATCAGTCATGATGAGAGCGAGAGAGACGGAACGTGCAGGATGACAATGTGCAACATGTTCTGCCGTAGGACCAAACTCAAACCACTAACAAGCCTGTTTTCCTTCCATGCCTTGAAGTAATTAGGAGCAAAGTCGCCGTCCCTGCCAGATCTTCCAGCTCAGGGTGCTGAGATAGATTCCTCTGGGAGAAAATCTGATGCGGGATCGTTTTCCTGATCTTCTAAATTTGTATATGGCAACTTAATTGCATCTGAATTCTAAACTCGTGTACCGTTTTACTACTCTGGTGACTCCATGCTGGCAGAATGCTCGCCTGCCTCCACTGGTGGGGGGGGGGGGAATCCTTTTTATTTGTGGTTTCTGAATCTTTATTCTAAGCTACTCATAAAGCTCCGAGATGAGTGATATCATGTGGTCTTCATCAACAAGGGAGCTTTTTGTTTTACTTTATAGTCATTTAAATCGAAAGATTAAAGACCATGACACACAAGGAAGGTTAGAGAGCAATGGAAACTTCAGCTGACACTTAAAGCCCCATTTTTCTTCATGTTATGTGAAGGTACTTGATCTAAAAAATATATATATATATATATATTAAAGGGCAACGCCAATTATTACACACATAAAAGTCAGTTTACACAGTTGGCACAACTCCGGCACTGAAAACAATAGCATAAAGCATTTCATGGCTCAGGAGAAGTGTTTTAATGTTAGTGTCAGCAGGGTTGGAGAAGTTCTTATTTGCATTGTGGAAAGTGTAGAATTAAGCATTTACAGAGCTATACTAGTGATAATTTCAGTAGATTTTGCCTATACTGCTATAATTTTTGTCTATTGGGGCTCAGCTAACTTCATGCCTCAGTGTGCCTCAGCAGCTGACAATCATGGTCTAATTTTAAAGCTCAAACATCAGAGACAATCAAAAATAATTTTTAATTTTCATTATCTAATCATGACAAGTCACATAAATCACTTCTAGTGAAAAAAAAAAAAAAAAAAAACATTAGTGAGCTCTTCCAGCTCATGAACACAGTGACCATTCTCCATGGCATGATCTTACTCATCGTCATTATAATGTTTAACCACATCTAATAATAACCTCACAATCACACGCACAATTAATGGTTCCTTTTGCAATCCAGCGCTCTGCACCGTCGCCGTCCTCAGCACAGTGTTGCTGAGTGAATATAAATGCTCTTTCCCTCACAGAGGGCGCAGGCTAAGTGTTTTTGGTTTCCTTATCTAAAAGGATCTCTATCCTTCTTTATGAGGCACTTGACCTCCCCCGGCGCTCTCCTGCTCCCTGAGTGACGCAAAAAAAAAAAAAAAAAAAAAAAAAAAGTGGGCTGGCGAAGCGCTAAGTACAGTAGTTTAGAGGTCTATCCGTGCGCACTGAGACATCACTAGTGAAGCAGACTTCATTTAGATCGCCTTCACTCGCCTCTCGCGGATGTTGCACTAATGCAAACACCTTGTTTGCGGAGACACCGGGATGTGGACGGGTGTGTGTGTGCGTGTGTGAGTGTGTGTGAGTGAGTGAGAGAGAGAGAGAAAACACTGACTTTTCCTCATACTTGTAGCAACCTCCTCCATTCACTAACTTAAGAGGTTGATGAAACTTTTCTTGAATGAGTATCTCGCCTCTGGCAGGCACATCTGGACTCGGGGTAGTCGGAGCTGTCAAGTCCAGCGCCAACTTTTAGCCGGACCAGACTTGAGCTACTCTTCTGCTACACTTTGAGGCGGATTTTGATTCATTCTTTTTTTGTTTACTTTATTTTTTCTTTATTTTTTTGACTTTATTTTTTCTTTTTGTCATAATTCAAATGCACAAAATGGAACACTGGGTTCTCAGAATAACGTGCGTCTTGGTGGTTACCTATCTCCTGGATAAAAGGTGAGTTGAAGTTAATCAGTTAACTAAATTTCATTTAAGTTGTTTAGCACGCATACACAAGAACACACAGTGCTTGTTTCTATATGTAGTTATTTTAGAACATGTCATTACTTTATTTTAAAATAAAGTGTTATCAATAGTTACATAAATAACCCAGGTCTGACTGACACGTGTGCTTTGAAAAGAATAGGTGGAATGAAACATAGTTGTTTGCAAACTTATAATCTGTTACCAATTATCAGTTTCCCACGATGCTGCCAATCAGTAATAATTCTGGAAAGTTAGTTGTTCAAACAGGTTTACTCTCAAAGCATGAAACACAACAGGTAGCAACAGACGCCTAACAGGAAATACAGAGGTACACAGTTCAAAATGCAATGTCACCAAGAAAGTAGGACGCCACTATGCAAATGAGCAACAATTACACCAAACTCTCTATACACATATTTTTGCTTTGTTTTTATATTCACATCCTGATGTGGTTGCTCAGAAAGAAAGTCTTACACAGTTGACCTGTGCAGAAATGGAGGAGCGTGGACACAAGTAGTGTACTCATTTACTCCAGCTGTGTGTGTGTGTGTGTGTGTGTGTGTGTGTGTGTGTGTGTGTGTGTGTGTGTGTGTGTGTGTGTGTGTGTTACTGTACATCTGGGTATTTGCATGTGCAAGTCAGGCTGTGCTTAAGCTTGTATGTTTACAAATGTGTGTGAGTGTGTGTGTGTGTGTGTGTGTTTGCCCACGGCCATGCGTGTTCCTGACTGTGCAGTCGTGTGTCTCTGTGTCTGTACGACTGAGACACACACAGCCGCACACGCATGTGTTTTACTAGTAAAATGACAATGAAAAGAAAAGCCGGGGCACCTTAAGCCGCCATCAGCCTGTGTTTTCCTTGTTACGGTTTCTCTGTGAAGTAGAAAACAGCTTTGATAGCTGTCAGCTGAATTACTGTTGTTCGTGTGATTGATGTGCAACAGAAGCAGGAGCCGGTTTGAGTGCAGAGACACAACAGCTGAAAAGTTAATGAAGTTACAAGCTAACATATTTCCTCAAGTGATTTTATGAGGCAGGTAATCTGCGCTTTCTTCTCCACTGTGTGCGTCTTAAACTGTTACTGAAACAGCTGGATTTGTGCCAGAAAAATAGTTGGAGTTCCCTCATTCCCCAGGACCATTATCTTGTTAAGTCGACATCAAAGGTGATAAAACCTGAAAAAATCTAACAAATCAACACTAAACGCAAGTCCAGGACAAGATGTCGCTCACATCTCTCTAGAATTGTTATGAGTAAGTAAGTGTCAGTAAGCAGTAACTATATCAACTTATAACAAATTGTACACGTTTTTGGGAACTTTGCATTATTTAAAAATTCATCAATTTGAACATAACAGCCACTACACTATCCAGGACCATCATAAGGATGAGTTGTGCTCTTGTCTTGTCAGTAACCTGACCTGTGTGCTCCATGCAGGGTAGACGCCAATGAAATCTTGGGCCTGAAGCTCCCCAACATTGACCCAATCTTGAATGCCAACACGGTGTGTCTGACGCTGCCAGGGTTGACGCGACGCCAGCTAGAAGTGTGCATGCGGAACCCAGACGTGACAGCTTCAGCAATCCAGGGAATCCAGATTGCCATCCACGAGTGCCAGCACCAGTTCAGAGGTCACCGCTGGAACTGCTCGAGCCTGGAGACCAGAAACAAAATCCCCTACGACAGCGTAGTGTTTAAAAGAGGTAAGGGTATGGTTATGGTTGGTTAGTCATACATACTAGAAATGCAACACTAACAGAGATGTGAAAAAAAACAACAACAATGGAGTTCAGTTCAAAAGTTTGGTCTTCAAACAGACTGTGGTTTCATCCTCAAACACACTTTGATAGAATACCTTGAAAGGACTGGCTTAGAAAGATTAGTTACCACAAAGATGCACATCCCAAACAAGCATTAGTGTAATATTATCAAAAGGGATCATTTTCACCCATAGCTGTAATTGGTGAATGTTATCTCAGCAGAAGAAGGTCTAAATGGTTAGGTTCTCTCAAATGACAGGCAGACTGGTATCTGCTTTCTAACCACCTTGCTGCATTGTCTCAGTAACCTGTACAAAAGAGTAAGTCACTTCAAAAGCGGTTAGTCACCTCCAGATTACCAAACCTTATGCAGATCAGTTTTCTCTGACGCTTTGTAGCGTTTCAAGCTTTGCAAGTCAGCCACAAAGGATGAAAGAGGATAGGAAGCCTTTAGATTGGACTCATCCCGGGTTACTGACTGAAAAAAGGCATACGCTCCTCAGTTTCTCTGCAGCCGCAGCACACAGTGATACACAGCGCAAAGTTTGAGTGTTGTAGAGTTTTTTTTAGCTAGAGCTAAAAAGTTTAAAATAATTATTTAATGGAAATGTTGTAGCATTGTTTTAATACATACAGGTATTAGTTGAGATAATTAGTAAATTACATTTAGTTAGGTTTTGAGCCTTTAGTATCTGAAAAGTTTTTTGTTTTTTTTTTTTTTTTGGCAAGTGTATTAAATGTTTAGTTTCTTCAGACAGTAGCACTAAGTTGTTGTTGGAATTTCCCATCATAAATACACTGATTAAATGCCTCAGGATTTTCCTGGAGGGTTGTTGTCATAATTTATGTTCTTCTTAATCTGGGTGCAGTATGATCATGAAATGTTAGTTTTGCAACTCTCATTGAGGACTTTGTATCTTCTCAGTGCTGTGGAACTTTACTACAAAGAAAAAAGAAAAAGAAACTGTATAGGCCTATGCACCTCTGGTCTTACTTTCACTCCTCACTGACTCATTCAAAGGCTGTTTGTCATTATTAGTAGAGGCAGTTGCGAGTTGTCTGGCATCCCTGGTTTGCCTCGGGTGCAGAAACTCCAAACCACCGACATAAACAACCTCTTTAAATCGGATGATTCATCTGTTACATGTTGATACGTTCTGCTTGACAGGAGCTAAAAAACTGATGCAAATTAATGTGCTGCAGCCATTATTGTGTGCAGCTACTGCAAAATGGCTGTGCTTGAACCGAGACAGATTTGCAGACCTGGATTAGAGGGAATTGTGGAGATTAACACAAGTGTTCTGTGTGGCTGTCCATAGATAAATAAACACCATTGTCTCCCACAAGGCTTACATATATAGAACAGGTATTTTTGCTGTACAGTTCACATACTACAACAAGTTTATCTACTGTATGTTTTAAAAATCACATGAAGCTACCTTTACACGATCAAACATTCCTTCTAGTAAAGTGGTTAGAATTTGTCTTGTTAGAAAGTTGCAAAGCTTTTAAGTAGCATATGAGGGTTCTCTAATTGTCAGCGTTTTTTTTTTTTTGTGTGTCTAACTTTGCTACATCAAAATTATCTTGGCTCTTCTCTGGGTCTTCCACTCATCTCTCTACTGATGAATTCTGATAACTTTTAGGAGCCCGTGTTCATTTCGGTTTACTTGCATAAAAAACTAGGCTAAAGAGGGGATAAGGCGAGACATGGATAGACAGAGATAGGAGAATCTTGCTTTCTGTATCTTTCTATTTCTCCCCTTCTTGCTTTATCACTGTGTTTGTGTCCTTCCTTGCTGGGCTACTCCTAATGCTTTTACTTCCCTTGCCATTGCAAGTGCTTGTAAATTTGCTCTCAGTACTTTCCCAACTCTCGGCGGCAAAAGCATAAACCTGTTTAGTCGGTTTCTGTAACACAAAGTGACAGTTTCCTTTGAATCTTTAATTCATTTTGCCACTTCCTCTGCCATCAGTTCAGCCGGGCGTGCCACAGCCAGTGAATTATTTGTTAGATTGATTTGTTCCCAGTCTTCCGGGGGCCTGAGTCGCAGAGCCTGGCTCAGAGCAGGGCTGGAGCTAAAACAGGCTTTCAGTGTATGAGGATGTGCCTAAGTGCCGTCCTTCTTGCTTCCCCCACCTTGTATGAGTCAAGGTGATGGGGGCGGGAGGAGCGCAGTTAACGAGAAAATTTGTATGAATGTACAGTAGTCAGTGCAATTTCAAAGTTTGGATGTGTGTACTTTTCTCTATCAAACCGAACTCATAATTGTCTGTGAACAGATTTTAAACATACAAGCTGCTCTAACCAATTAGCTGTTATTAGACAATAAAGCTCTGATGTGATGACTTACGTGTGTCAGGTAGACACTACCTGAAGTCCAAATGAGCGTTGATCTGTTTCTACAAGCACTGTTCTCATGGATGGATATTTTCGGATAGCTGTACCTGAGAAATTTTTGATGTATTGGAGGAATGTGTGTTCATAGACAAGCCTAAAGCTAAATACTTAAGTTACTTGACCATAAAATGTGAAGGCATATCTACCTGCCAGGAGAGAAACGATATGGGTCTTCGGTCCCTAATGGGGTGAGTCTGTGCACATAGCTCTGCCTGCTTTCACCTTCCACATGAGCGACATCAGTAGATGATGAGTAGGTCAGCGGTCGGAGTCCAGCCTGTTGTGTTTGCCGTCATGATAAACTTTCCATGTAAACTTCACTTTGCTTGGCAAGCCACATTCATCACAAGTCCACTCAACAGTCTGCTGAATTCTCACGCCTCAGGAAATACAGATGAAGCCTTGAACCACAGGCCAGATTACTCAGCAGACTGTGCCACATGTGCACTGTAGTCCAGTCAGCAACACGTCCAATAGGACCAACACAAAGTATTAACATTACGTGGGCATAAAAATTCTATAGTGACTCTGCTTCTTTCTTGGATATGGAAATAAGATACATCAAATATTGCTCAAAGCAACAGTTCCAGCTATTAGCTCTTTATTGGACTCCAACAAACAGCCTGCATCATTTCCCCTTCAAGCGCTGAGCTATAAACTCCTAAGTGGTTTCTTTTCATGTTCTTCTTGCAAGTTTCCAGTAGGAACTTCACTGTATTGCACACAAGTCAGTGACTGCCAGTGGAGCTGCTTTTATAGAACCTGAGGGCTAACATGCTCACAGGCAGAAAGCTGATATCCAATGGAGAGTAGGAGTGTGAACGCTGCTGTCACACTTCATCCATAACTGTAAGAGAAATGTATAAACACGAATAAGTTGAATGCATACAACATTAGCCTGAATTACAGATTAGTTGTGGTAAAGCTGTACTCATTAAATATGCCACATGCAATTGACACTTAATTTCAGAGAGAAAGGGAAAATGCAGGTATCCAGAGAAGTGTCTCCACGACTCAAGACTCACTACGTTTAGTACGTACAGACCTGCAGAACACATTCAGGAGCTATCAAGCTACCTTTCTACTGACTTATAACAGACAACAGTGAGGTATGTAAGCAGTATGAAAGACAGAAGGAGACACAGCCCTGATTAATAGACGAGTGCAAAGCCTGAGTCCTCTGATGGGAGTGGTGGGGGTCTGTTCATGTTCAGCTGGACCACAGGGATGACATGCGCAAGTGTTTGGTACACTTAATTGCTATTGTCCCAGATGTTTCCCATGGTTTTATGGGACTTAGCATGTGTTGATACAAACGTGTGAATAAACTCCTGTGTGTGTGCTTATCAGAACAGAGGTCGTTCTTTTCACTACAGCCTTACCAAGCGTGTCTGCAACAAAAATGTCCAAAGCAGCGCTCAAAGTCGGGAAGCTCACTCAGAATTATGACACAAGTTTTCTTCGTTTTGCTCGTTTAGCTGTTGTTAAGCCGAGCTTCAGGGCTAGGAAAATCACTTCACATCTTAAAGCTGTATCCAGCAGTTTTACAACTGAACTTTAATAAGGGTATAAACTTGTTTTGTTGCTATTTTGATGCTATTTTGGTTAAAAATAGAAAATGTGCAGCTAAATAAAAGGACTGTAGTCATGGCGATCTAGATTTTGACATGTTCGTGACACATACACTGGCAGTCTCAAATTTGTTCACCTTAATACATAAATGCCATCACAATGCATTTGTAATGCCTGTAGTGCAGCTTATTGACATTCTCGAGTCCTCACAGTCCTCATGTCCCTCAGTTATTCCTTTGGACATACAGACAGCTGTGATTAGAGAGTCCAAGACATTTAGCTATGAAACTTTATGAGTGTTATAAAACTTTTTTTAGACTAAAGATCCCTATCTGGGACACTTACTTGTACTATATATTAACACCACCATCCTCTCCCTTTACGCACAGGTTTTCGAGAGAGTGCCTTTGCGTACGCTATTGCGGCAGCAGGAGTGGTACATGCTGTGGCCAACGCCTGCTCCATGGGCAAACTGAAGGCATGTGGCTGCGATGAGAAGCGGCGTGGGGATGAGGAGGCCTTTCGCATCAAACTGCACCGTTTGCAGCTGGAAGCCATTCACCGGGGGAAGGGCATGGTACACGGCGTCATGGAGCACTTCCCCGCCGACCTCCCAGGACCCCAGGACTCCTGGGAGTGGGGCGGCTGCAGCCCGGATGTAGAATTTGGAGAGAAGTTCTCAAGGGACTTCTTGGATGCCCGCGAGACCTACAAAGACATCCATGCTCGTATGAGGCTGCATAATAATAGAGTTGGAAGACAGGTGAGTGCCAAGTGAGAGAATGTGAGTGTGTGGTTTTGTTTACAAAATTGCTTGTACAACATTTATCCTTCTGCACTGCAGGATTATGATTCCACCTTAGTGTCAGTGTCAGCTTAGTGTCTCCATTTTGTACTTTGCAATATATGCTTCAGAAATATGTTGTTTTTGTTTTCCAAAAGGGCAGTCCGCTGATTTTACACATGCAGTTCAGTGTGCTCATAACATGGAGTACTACTCTATTTGTAAAACCAGCTGTGTAAAATCTTTCTGGCTCTACAGGGACAGGGTCTACTGTATAGGCTGGCTCTATGTTTTCCAGTTGGATTATGGGAAATGTAAGATAAAGTGTTATTGTAGCTTTGTTTTTGGACCAGATAATGCAGATGACTCTAACCCTGCAGCGCTCCATGCAAGGAGAAGTAAAACACGGTTAGATAAGATATCTCTCTCTCTCTCTAATTACTATGAGTATGACACCATATTTAATAGAATTTATTACACATATAAAACATGGATAGTGGGTGGCTTGAATGCTACTAGGGCCAATGATAATGTTACAGTACGCAGCATAACCAGATTCAGTTGACTGGGTCAACAGTGGCCTGTAATTGTTACACTGCTGTTTATTTCTGCTGGTGGAGACTGCACACAGGAATCTGTTTCTTAAAAGTAATTTGAACAAAATGTGGTGCTTGTCAAAACACTGTACATTTATTATGCAAAATCCGACAAAAAAATTGTTTCAAAGGGAAATATAGCTTCTCACAAGAACAGTTTTCTGTAGAAACATCTGTGACTGCGGTAGAAGTTCAAGCCCAAACTGAAAACGACACTGCACGGAAAAAAGTGGAGCTGGAAGGAGGCAGGGACAGAGTATGAGGCTGTGCATTTTATAATGTGCACAACAAGGAGTCTTACATGGGAGAAGTAGCTATTTTGGTCATTGAAAAAACGTTTCAGATCATTGTTTCATATCATTATGAGTCTGCATGCTAAAATCAACGTAGTGTAGCAGTTCAGTAGGAGCCTTTGCCCTTCAGACTAAAGACTGAGTTGGTCAAAGGAGCCACAGTGGGAATTCCCAATTTGTTTCCGCTTTTGTGTATTAGAGTTAATTTAACACACACTCCTGGAGGTTACATTAACACACACAATATGTCTATTCAAACTCAGGCTTACAGTGTAAAATAACAGCATAGAGAATGTTTGAGCGGCATTTTGGAAACTATTTTTTGAACTTTAATAAGAAACATTTCTTTACGGCTTGTTGAAATAGTCATAATGCGATTATTGGGGACAATATCGCAGTTGTGACATAACAAACACTAAAAAGACCTGCTTGGTTATCAAGGGAAATGCACATTTTAATGATATAATAATAATAATGTATACTTGTATACATTATTAATGTAATGTATACAACTGCTCTACCACCTGAGCTACTGCCGCCTCAAATATGATATAATCATATATCATATTAATTCAATAATAAGGCAAAATCATAATATACAAACATACATGTAATTATTAGCCTGTTAGCACTATTTTTCTTGGCTGTACCTTCTCTGGTTTAGTTGTTACTTCAGGGAAACCCCTGTAGTTTCTGCAACTCTCAAGCGATTCAAAACCATAACAAATCGCCTCTGACAGATAGTGGAAGTGGTCTGTGTAGACTAACTTTGTTTTGTCGAACGTGGACATGTCTTGTCAGTTAGTGTCATAGCAGCCAGGATGTAAAAGAGGATAATGTACTGCACTCAGTATCTGAACAGTATGGTAGCTGTGTAGCTGATAAGCAGATACCTTCCCTGTATAGTGACATTATTGCACTATTTGTTATCTTGTAGTAATCATTACATAATATTCCTATTACATAATAATCCAATGACATGAAAACATATCACGCTATTCTTTTCTTTTTAGAGTTACTTTGCTGGGAATTGTGATATTTATGTCTGAGCACAATATTGAACATTTCTATATTGTTCAAACTCTCTGGGTGTAATTAATAAATTATTTTACTCATTTAACTATTTCACAAAGGTTTTTCTGCCTTAGGCAATGCAAGAGAAAGATGTAAATGACAGTGATAAGCCTTTACGATGTCTACGGGAACAGAGACAAGAAGCAACCGTAAATTGCTCATTGTTCCCTGTTTCCTCTTGAGTAATTTGGGCCTTTATCTTTCCATCAGTTTACTTCGGGTTTCCTTGATTATGCAGACAAAACACAAATGTGAAGCGCGTCAGCCAAACTCAACAACAGCTGGCCTCCCTGCAGTAGCTGTAATGGCAGAAATAGTCATGGACGTAGGTCTGGTGACATAAATCCCAATCAGTGCTGTGACCATTGGAGTAAAGTTTGGGTGGGGGGTTGACATGAGCCAAGAAAGGAGAATCATTTGTCTTCGGGGCCCTTCTCCTTTTATTTGGATGAAGTATGTGTGGTTATGAAACACAAAAACATGCAGGGTCATGAGTGGCCTCATGTATGTTGTGTTTACTCTTTCTACTGTGCGTTTTGAGGCCACGTGTTGCTCAAATAATAAAGTATTGGAAGGTGGCAGATTGACTTAATGCACTGTGTAGAGTCACCGGTCTTCACTTTGCTATATGAAACCATGCAGCCTTAATTTTGCTATGCCATTCAGTGATCGCCATATATCATGGCTACTGACTTTTAAAAAATAATCTTATGCTGAGGGATGATGACATGTTAGCCTGACATTTAAGTGCTGTTTTATTACAGTAGGCATAACCTGAAGTACTTGATGTGACACATACATGTGTCAGTTGGAAAATGCTGGCAAAGAAAGAGTCATATTTAAATCACGTATTTTGGAAAAAAAAACGTGTTGTACATTTGTAGAGATCTTATATACAATTGACAGTTAAGGGAAAGTTACATTTACAGGTAATATGTAGAAGTAATTCGACAAAGAACTGAAAGAACAAGCTCAACGTGATACCCTAGATTATATGATTTTATAAAGGTTTGGATAATATAAACAGGTTTATCAAACCAGGCCACCCTTTGGCAGGTAAAATGTCCTGAAGAAAATCTTTCAAAATCAGAATATTCAATCACGCCCTTTAATCTTTAATTATACAGTAGCTCAAAGAACATAAACTATAACTGGCACTGCTCAGCTTCATTTTAATGTACAGTTTAATCTTTTCAAAATGATAGTTGGAAAGGCTGCATTTTGGCTCTGTCCATCAAACAAGAGACGCTTAGACTCAAAGCCATCAACATCAAAGAGCTTGACGTTTTTTGGCAAAGACTCCAGTTCCACCAGTACGGACTAAATGACAACCAGTGCTCCTGACCTTTACCTCTATTCTGACAATAACCTGATTACCCCCGAGGACCCGATACGTTTCAAAGCTGAAGTTTTTTGCCTTCTGACTTGTCCGATATGTCTGGTTATGTGTCACTTTATAGGAAAAAGAGGGAGAGCGGGATGAACTCGATGACTTTTTTCACATTGCTTAATGGATGTCTTTCATGGGGTTTAGGGGCATGAAATTAGGGGATTATGTGAGGATTCAGCATGAGACCAAATCAGTTTTTACATAGAGCTGCTCAGATGACTACTTACAGCTAACTAATGGTTTGACAATATTGCTTAACTGTGCAATGTACGGAGGAATGCTTAAGATGGAAAGAGAAAGAGAAAGACAGAGAGAGAGAGCGAGAGAGAGGGGACCGAAGGACTGAGAAAGGAGAAGAGATAGAGGGGACACTTAAAGTAGTGTGAGTCATTGTAGAGCTCTTATACTGTAAAACACCAAACGCTGTGATGACTTCAAATGTTATACAAAGCCACAACAAAACCCTTCTAAGATCTCGCGCGCACACACACGCATGCACGCACGCACACACACACACACACGTACATACACACACTGCGCCTGGAATCAAACAGAAAACACTGACAGGTGGGGCCTCAAAATAATGCCTACACTTCCCGTGTCTCTTTCCTCCCACCGACCCACCACTACCACCACCTTACCCCCCCCCCTCGACCTGCTCCTCCCCATCCACCCCCTGCCCCATTCCTCCCCCTTTTTCAAAGAAGTAGTCTTTAGGCAGAGGAATGCGGTGGTTTTTGAGCGGGGTGTGCATGTCGCCTCATGCCCACCCCAGGGTTCTCACGACGTCCCGTCTTGTTTTTAGCCCTAATTAGTGGCTGCTGGCAGTTTGGAAACAGATGTTTAAAACCCTGCAAAAGATTTTAGACTTCAAACACCGGGGCGGAAAGTAGAAAGAGATTCGCCCTTCCTTCCCTCCCCTATTCCCCCTCTCCTGCTCTGCCTCCTACGAATTCACTCCAGCCTAGTTGATTACAGAAATAATGCTACGCAAGAAATCAATGCAGAGGGCAGAGCTATTTACACATGGTGTCAGCATATCACGAGCAGCAGACTGGCTTTGCCTGCTGCAGAAAAAACTATAAATTAAGAGTAATGAGTAAACATATTTGTTTACAAAATTAATAATTAATAACATTGCTGTAAATGATGTAAAACACATGCTTACCTAATATTGTATTTAATGTGAAAGTTCCTTTACAAAGACATTTTGATTCATATTTCTAATTTAATTTGTCTACACATTCATACTGTGTGAATTAATAGCTGCACAGCGTAGCCAGAATTGCTACAGCTGTGAAGATGCACAGCTCCATGCTGTTACTCTGCTGTTAATTTGCAGTTAAGCACAACAGGCTCCTGTTCTATAAGAGCAGTTTTAAAAGCTTCACTACATGTTTAAAGTGGCTGCTTATGACATGGAAACACTTCACCGGGGCAGTAAATTTCTCAGCCAAGTTTTTTTTTTTTTTTTTTGGCACTTCACAATCGTTTAGAGAGCACACCTCAAAACAAATGCTTGGCATGCTTCCTTGTGTTCATGTTGCAAAGCTTAGAGCCATGTCGAGGTTCTGTTGAATCCTGTCTGTTCATTAGGCAGGTGGTTACAGTGCTGGCCCTGCAACAGTCTGCCGTGTTGCTGGCAAGTGTCTTTTTGGTAATTACAACTTACCATCAGGGTATGACCTGAGGGGAGTAAGGAGAGATGGTGTACCCATTTACAGGAATTAAACTATACATTTCAACTCCTCTTCACCCCTCTTTAATTACGTACATTTGGTAACTCACACTCCAATAGCAGGTAAACATTTGAACATTTGAGACATTTGCCCTCACTCTCTCCAAATTGTTTGTAAGTGTCATTTCATGATGGCACTTGCTTCTTCAGTATTTGTTGACTCTTGGTGACAGTGGAGGTGCAGCAGGCGGTTTGCCAATAATGAGGTTGTTTTGGTTTTGAATGTACAATGAAAGTGCAGCTAAAGCCTTTTTCCTGAATGTTATGTATGTCTTATTGACACAGAGTATTTTTGGAGGATATGCCTATGAAAGGTACTCAGGAGAGCTGCAGACAGAGACATCAAATTAACTTGGTGGTTTTCATGTTCTAAAACACTTATTACAATCTCAAAAGAGAATATGCATTGTCCTTGTCCGACTATACACCCATCATCAACGTTAAAGATACCTGATAACTGTAATGTCTGGATCAGCATGAGCAAAAATAAACATTAAACTTGGTAGAGTGTTGGAACACACGGTGCATATGGGGCTGCTCAGCTGCTAGCGTCTATGCTGGCCCCTGTCTACCACACTATTTAACTATAGTGGGCTTAATGTCGGTGTATGGAGCTGTAAAGAACCATCGGCCGGTGTTAAATGAAGAGAGGGAGGACAGTGATAAATGAAAAAAATTACAGCATTTTTTCTTTTCTTTTTTTTTTTTTTTTTTGGTAATGTAAACATTTTTTGTGACATCCAAACACTCACCTCCTACAATGATGTTCCTCTGTTAGTTATTATGACCCATGAACTCAGACAGCTCACTTGCCCACACAGTTAAACCTACAACATGTAGCTTATGGGAATCAAGCTATGAGTAGCGTTAGACCTGAAATCAAACCACACTGCTCCGCCCACCCCACCCTCTCAACTTCTCTGTTACGCTCTGCCCAGCCCTTCAGGTATTTCAGAATTTGCAGTAAAAAGGAATGCTACTGAACTTACCATTATGCAGAAATAATTGTTCTTCTGTGATTAATTAGAAGGGTGAGCCTCGCTCGAAATCAGAATATCTCTGTACTGCTGCCAGCCTGTTCGATGCATGCATTGTAGGCTTCATGCATCATTTCACTTTGAAATAAATAGACAAAGGAATAAAAATGAAGTAACAAAAAGTGTATTTGTAGTGACAGAGAGAGACTTGTGGAAGTGGTCAGATCATCATATGTTGAATTTGCCTTGTTCATTTGTATAGCTGTTCATTCAGTTGCTGCCTGCTTTAATGCGTTTGGTAATAGCTCCCCAGAGACCTGAGAAACACAGCAATCGAATGTGTTACCCCATCTGAGGCGGATTCAATTTAAGGTGTCAGATATTCCCTTGTGATTAATCTGCACCTATTGCACAAGAATATCAGCTTTCTCTTGGCAAAAGGTGGATTCACATGCTGATGTCAGCCTTTTTTGCACCAACTGATTATGTACTGTGTTGTATTGTACTGAACAGACTGTTGCAATTAGTGGCAAACAAAAAGGACCTCATGATAGATAAACAACGTCAACCTCTACCACTTAGTGTACACCTAATATTCCAGCAATTAAAGACCTATAATGTAAAAGTTATTTAAACCATAATACATTCATGGGACTCCTAGATCCTTTTAAGCCTAATTTAACCCTTGAGCAATGATAAACTGCTCTAGGGAGCCCATTCGCGTTGATTCATTGACTCAGAACCCACACGAAAACCAAAGTGTGTTTGATAGAAAATAGCCATATTAGTGCAGGGTTAGTCCTGTGCACCTCAGAGGCCATTTCATATCATCAGTGGTCTGCAGAGCATTCCTGAGTCCTGACTGTCCAGAGGTAGAGTGTTTGATCTGACCCACCACACACCAACACGTGCACACGCACAAGCACACATAAACACTCTGTCCTTACAAATCTCACACACACGACATAAATACACACAGAGGCAAATGTTTCTTGGTAAAAGCTCAGCAGGTGGAAGTGCTTATGCTGGTAATAACATTTTATTAGTCTCTAAATGAGAACTGTGGACATTGTGTGCAGTTAACAGTGAGTAAACACTACACACATGCACACACATTCTAATGTAGTATAGTTCTTACTCTGTCATTGTGTTTGCACGTGTGCATGTGTATTTATCTGTGTACGAGTAATTGTGCTTTTGAAGCAAGGCGTTTGATTTGTTTAAAGTGATGTCTGGGCTTAATGTGCTGCTTCGGGATTTGTTTGTGTGCTTTGATATCTCCTTGGCTTTCTGCTTGGCTTTAAAGACCTTTTAGTAGATTTTCTTTGAACTGATAAACATAGGCAGCGTGCAGACTAGTCTGCTGTTTATCAGCGAGAAGGGTCGACTGTGGGACACATACATAGACATTAAATTAGGATTTTCCCAAAGGGGGTTAGTGATGATGACACAGGGATTAGCCTATGATTAAATTCGACGCACCAAACAAAACAGGGAATAAGTCGTAAATTATACTGGTGCAAGTAGTTGGTTATGACTAGCAATGGAGTTACTCAACTGCTGTGCCTCCACATGGTGAGTATATACGGCGTTGCTTAAGTTGCATGTTGCAAAATGTGTTGTTCATTATTCATGCGGATTAATACTGAGACCAAAATTAAAGTTTTCATACTAACTAGCAAATCACTACAGACATCCAGTCTTGTTTGCATGCAGTTGTGTGCTTTGCACAGCTTTAAAGATTCAAGATTCAAAATACGCTTCTGTGTTTAAGCTGCTCTCTGTTGAGAAGGAAAGAGCAGAAGCACTGCCTGGACAAAGCACCACACTAACACAACAACAAAATAAGATAGATACAAACACTTTATAATAAAAGCACAGGCAGACAAATTGGCTGATACTTCCATCCATATCTCGTGATTTGTGTCAGGCCACAGGACTAGAAATTCTACAAAAATTCTGTAAGTCATCACCAACTGATTTGTTACCACTGAGTCAGAATAGAATCAGCCAAATTATAATATTTAGTCAGAATCAGGTATAACTTCACACTACAAAGAAGTGTGGTAACACTTCACCTTTGACATAGTGTAGTGCTGAGTCACAGTTTTCATTATGACAGAGCTGGAAACAGGCACCTGCATGCAGCACAATAAAAAAATTAAGCCTCATTAAGTTTGTGTCTTCTTCACTGTAATGCACTTTTTCGTTTATTGTAACAACAAAAATTAAAGATGAAAATCTTGTTTTTAATGACCAAAATAACAAAATGTCAACCGATTGCTGCATTAGCAATGTGTTAGCCAAATAAACAAAAGGACAAACTGTGAATACAGTTGTTCATGTAGTTAAACACGTAACTGCAACTTTTCAGGTTCTGGACCTTCATCACATGTCATTACCCTCTCTCTATCCCTCCTCTTCATCTCCCCTTCCTGTAAAACATATGTTTGCCTAATTAATGCACTCCGACCTATTTTCAACATCAGATTGTGGTAAAAAAAAAAAAAAAAAAGCTCTGATGTTTAGTTTACTTCATCCACTCCTCACTGCATGGTAGTCTGCTCTCCTCAACTTCAATATGTTGTCGCCCCCCCTCACACCCCCCAAGTCTACTGTATTATGCAGCCGTCAGTCCTAATCTGCCACCAACATGTCGTATTTGATCTCTGTCTGGAGTTGTTTTATAGACGCCTCTGTCTCTCTCTAAGCCCATTAAAACTTGCCAGATGTTTGTTTCTCACTGTGGTGCGCTATTGACTTTGAAGCAGTTACATGTCTATTAGATACATGCAACATAAGGCATAGTGTAAGTCACAGGATAGCATATATTTGCATGTTTCGTTTTTATATTAGGTACAGGAACGTTTCTAAAGCATAGTTAATTTCAACTACAATCCATCATCCTTTCTCTGTGCAACCCCACAATCTGTTCTATTCTTCCTAGCCCCTGCTGAGTCTTTGGACACATCAACAGACACATCAGCAGCTGAAAGTAAGAGTACTATGCAAAGTGTTCTTTTCAAGCAAGCTTTTTATAGCTTGTACAAAGTGACTCGTGTTGTGTAAGACCTTCAGTATTTGTATATTTCCCCATCACATTGCAGAGCCAATGTCCTCTGATGACAGGTTAGATAGAGTAGGAATGCCGAAATGCTGATTACAATCTCCTCTAGGTGGCTAATAGATCGCTAGTTTGTAGCTTCCCCCACAGCACACACACACAATCTTTGTGTATGAAGCAATGGAAGGACAGCAAAACGATAATCCAAAGATCATCTCCTCCACGTGTCATCCTCTTTTCCTCTACCCGCCCCTCACCTCAAACACAAAGAGACACGCACACAGTATTTTGTATGTGTTTTCTTTTTTCATCTGTTGCTTACTTAGCCCCAGGTACAACTGAGGAGGAATAGGAAGAAACTAGAAAATCACAACCTTTTATCTGATCATCACTTAATCAATCTTATTTTTCCCCCATGCCTTTGATTTGGAAAGATCTGAAAACTTACAATCAACAGATTTTGAAGTGATTGGGAGTTTTTTTTTCATGTCAAAAGTCATTCTTTTAAATACAACTGAAAGTTGCTTAAACACCACTTCTGCAAAGTCTTGATTTAGTTTTGTTAATTTATTGAACAAGACAGATATTTGTTTAGCAACTTACAAATTTTGGATATACCCATTTCACTTGATGTTTTTTTTTTTATTTATTTCATTTAGTTTAAATCAAATAATTTATTTGATTTAAAATCAAATAACTTATTTGATTTAGTTTAAATCTAATAATTCTGTAAACTTAATTCTGTAAGCATCCATTAAAAAAGTCTCAAAGAGTTAACTTCCAACTGAGAAAAAAGCATCAACTTTTTGCAGCTAACTTAATATAAAACCATTATTTCTAGTGGTGGGATAGGGAGTGAGTTCAACACCCCATAGTTCACATAGTTTTATTACTTATTTATTTTAACAGGTATTAAAGACACACAGCAAGTTTCCACCCTTTTTAGCTTTATGTAAATCAACAATTTTTGATCATAGATCTTCTGAAAGATGAGGCATGGCTCACATAAGCGTATTCTTGTGTGGAGAAAACTCAAAATGTTTGAGTGTTTTTTTTAACTCTATTTCACACCTCCAAACTAATTTTCTTAACTTATGCTAACACCTGACCTCAGCACATACTTCTTCCAGTCGCACTGTGAGGTTTACGTGGTTGTTCTCAATATGAACATGAAGTATCAGAATTAGTTTTGTGTTATTATTTTAGGCACATTATATTTGTTCATATTCTTGACTTAGATGATGATCAGATCACATTTCATGACAAATTAATGCAGAAAACCATGAAACTCCAAAAGGTTCACATACTTTAAGTGTATGTGTAACTGTAGTTTAATGAGTTAAATGTATTCAGAAAGGAATTAATTCAACTTTGCATCTTAAGTTTATGTCAAAATCCAAATCAAAACAGTTCACGTTACAGTTGAGTTGTGTTAGCTTGAAAATGTAGAACTGTGATATATGGAATAATTTCATTAATAAATATTAGCTGATTCAACAAAATTCCTAAATATGAACTTTACCATTTAAACACCTTCTAGAACCTGAATAAATCTACAATTAAATTATCCCAGCTTATGATTCATCTGTTGCCCTCTGCCTTTATTTTCACTTGTACAAAATGTTCTCAAAATCTGTTCCCCCATCCTGCTCTTTTGTAAGAAGGATCAACACTTCACTTGTCATAGTGACAGACCACTTCTAACAAAGCAAGAGCAGACAACTTCCCTATTTCCTATTACCAGTTAAGGATCCAGATTGCACCTGATTGCCTTTCAACTACATGTCAAAGGAACATTTGACATTTCCCACATGCATCAAGCATTTTTGACCCTGAGTTATTTTCTTTTGTTGAGTACTTAGAGCCTTGCAAAGTTTTCAAATCTGTGCCCAGTCAGAGCACAGGGTGTGCAGTATGCCTTGTGTGTTTAATGGATTATTCCACCCTAAAACAGAAGTCTCAGATGTTACTCCTTTAATGCTGAATTGGCAGATGTGTAATTTTTTTTTTTTTTTTAATTTAGTGCTATATCCCCATAAAACCAAACAAGTGCTACATGCCTTGTCACTGCTTAACAGGTTGAGCTGTAGCTGAGTAGTAACATGTTAAAACCTAATTGGTTGTGTCTGGTGGATTAAATCTAACTCAAAGGATGCAGCATTGTGCTTATAGTGACACTTACTGCATAACAGCAGTAACCGGGATCAAAATGACCTAAACCCCAAACACTAGTTCATGTTTACTGCACCTCAAACTTCTTGTACTGTGCTAGAAGCTGACACAATGATGGCAGTGTCTGATTTATCACTTTGATGGTTACTGTTTGTAGATTTTCTTTTTAAACTTGCCAGCATCAGCTGTCTGTCTCAGACAATGGCAGAGTTTATACAGTACCTTGCTTGAACTAAGGCTCTATGGGTTGCTGTCTCAGACTAAAAATATATTTCATTATACCTCAACACATTATATTAGCATGGACTATAAGATAAAATAGACTGTTTATCTTTTTTGTTCGTATGCATGGTACATTTTATTTTACATTTCAAGTCTAAGTATGGAAGTGCTATAACAGCTCTAGCTACAACTGGAAAGCAATGCTTTTGTGGGGATCACAGTTTTTAAATAATATGTTATACCCTGACACGCATAAAAAAAAGGTTTAAGCATTCTACTGTGGTTTATAATATCCCAGAAGGCTTTGGGTTTTTATTTTTTAAATTGTGAAATATTCTTTTAGATATATATTTTGTGTGTGTGTGTGTGTGTGTGTGTGTGTGTGTGTGTGTGTGTGTGTGTGTGTGTGTGTGTGTGTGTGTGTGTGTGTGTGTGTGTGTTTTACTGCCCTTTGAACATCCTATCCTGTTGTGAATGTAACATCAAACAGTAGCAATGTGGATGCAATTATGACTCTTTGGTCAGTTTGTCTCTTTAGGGTTTAAGTGGGTTAGAGCATTTTATGATTACAGACTTTGCTGTGTGTTTAAGGCCAGCACGTTTGTGATTCTGGAGTTACTTCTGCCTCTGTGTAAAAACTGAACCAAACATTGCAATCTGAGCTCAGTGCAAGTGCTGTTTGAGCCATTATAATGTTGTTTACTATAAATTCTTACATCCTCTAGCAGGCTATCTCCTCACCACGGATCCCTGTTTCTTTAAACTTTCTTTTCAACACTCCCAATTACAGTTGAGCCTTGTTTATCTAAAATGTATACTCTTTAGTCACTTTCTGTTATACTAACAAACACACACACACACAATATAAGTAAAACATGCAATGATGGTATGACTGCAAAAAAATATTTTGCATTATTTTGGAATATTGTGAAAATACACCATCAAACATTTAATTTTCTGGACCATGGGCCACATTGCTGGTGGGTGTGCTGAGTGATTGTAACATAAATATATGTCCAAACGTATTCAGAAATGTCTGAATGTTGGTACTATGCCAATGTTTACATGAGCATATTGGCATAAGTTAAGTCTCAGCAAAGCAGTATGTATGTCTTTAGTAATAGCAGTAGGTCTTCTACCTGAGCAGATTAGCAATGTTGCTAACACATGTGTTAAATGTCCATAAACACACACACACACACACACACTCACACACACACACACACACACACACACACTGCATACACATAGCCTCAAGGAACATTACTGGGATGGACAGAGTTTATATGTTGTGTCACTAAAAAAAGGTGGGTAGGACCTGCACTGTTGCTCATGCCCCAAAGGGACATGTGCTTGTTTATGCATATGCAGACACCAAAACCTTCTTTTAGACCTTAAAGACCATTTACACAAATTAAAGTGTATCTCATTTAGTAGTTAGCATGTCTGCCTGTAAGGTAAGGTAACTAAGTACATTTACTCCAGTTCAAAGTTGAGGCAATACTTTTTATGCTGCTTTATACAGTGACTAGTTAGAAGTGTTCACCTTTCATTTTTGTATAATACTGATTAATTGTTGACTTGTGGTTTGGCTTATTTGTGAATCAGTATCCTGTATCAGTAATGTACACCACAAAGGTGAAAGAACACTGTCTTGGGAAAAGGATATCTAAAATCACAAGTCGGGTGATGAAAACAAGAATAGTTCCAACTTGGAGTACAGCTGCAGCCATCATTAGATAATGAAAAGAATATGACACATGTAAATCTAAAGCATCAGAAACTGAGTGACCAGGGGACTACTGAGGGAGGCCATCAAGACACATATGACTCTGCTGAAGGAGTTATAAACTTCTACGTGAAATAGGAAAGACTGTGCAAACAGCAACTGTTGCCTGGGTTCATCACAGTTGAAGCTTCATGGGAGAGTAGCAAAGAGAAAAAAAACTATTAATTACCTAAAGACACGTGGGATGGCTGGTGAGGCCAAAGTGAACTTTTTGGTCTTCAGTCTAGATACTGTGACTGGTGAAGAGGTCACTGGCAGTCTCGCTTTTTTTTTTTCAACCAACCTTAACAAACAAAACAAGAAAACATAAAAGGGTAAAAAATTACAGTTAGTTCCACATAAACAAAAAAAGTATGTTTTTCTGATCTTAGTCACCTTTACTTGACAGCAGGACTTTAAGTAGAACATCTCTACACTGTACTTATTACATAAGTAAAGGATCTGAAGACTTCCTCCACCTCTGTCAGGGCCTGTAGTGAGCCTTGTGATGAACACGCTCAACATGTTTTTTAAAATGGCTCTCATTCCTTTATTCACGCTGTTTCCTGAGATGTTATAAAACTAAAACAAAACACACTGTCTCTATGTGGCCCCACTGGCCAGTGATAACCATTAAAATGAAAATATGAAAATACCGTAATGCTCCAATGCCTAATATGCTGCTACATGTGGGTCATGCTTCGAATCATTGCCTGATGCCAAAAGATGAATAATGACACTTCTGTCTGTTTGGGTAATACCTGCATCCATCAGTGTTATTTGATATCAGCATGTTTGACAACAGCCTTAGAGTCAGACCACCTGGCTTTTTAAATGCGGGACCAGTTTCTTTAGGGCATTATGTGTCATTCAGCATACAGTAGAGAGCGGACTGCTCAGAAGAACAAACAAATGAGAAACATTCAAGTAAAGTAAGCACAGTGTGAAATATGATGTGGCGCCTACAGCAGATTGTACCTACTACATCTAAGTTATACTGCAAATGCAACCAGCAATCATGAAAGTTATTAATCCTTCGGATTTTCTTTCTTCCCTCCCTCCTGTCACTCCTTTGCCTCCTCTCATTTCCTCACCCCATCCCACTCTCTCTTTTTGTCTGTCTCTGTCTGTGGTTTCTGCAGGTGGTGCTCGACAACATGAGAAGGAAATGCAAGTGCCACGGGACGTCAGGGAGCTGCCAGCTGAAGACCTGCTGGCAAGTCACCCCGGAGTTCCGGGTGGTGGGCTCAATCCTCAAAGAGCGCTTCCACATCGCCACGCTTATCAAGGCTCACAACCGGAACACGGGACAGCTCGACCACTCCCACCACAACAACCACCACCACCATCATCACCATCAGAACAACCACCACACACATCGGCGGCGGCCAAGCGTCAACGAGCTGGTGTACTTTGAAAAATCTCCAGATTTCTGCGAGCGGGACCTGGGGTCGGACTCAGCTGGCACGCAGGGTCGAATCTGCAACAAGACCAGTCCCGGCATGGACAACTGTGAGAGTCTGTGCTGTGGAAGAGGCCACAACATCCTGCAGCAGACACGGAGCGAACGCTGTAACTGCAAGTTTCATTGGTGTTGCTATGTGGTCTGCGAAGAGTGCAGGATAACAGAGTGGGTCAGTGTATGTAAATGAAGAAACACATATCAAAAGACTAAATAAGGACATAAAAAAAAAAGACATTTTAAAATCAAGACAATTCATTTGAAAGGGCAGCGTGACTGAGTTATGTGCCCTGTACCTTCTTGCGGTGGACTGCTGTTTTCCTGAAGAGCAAAAGGCAGAGCGTGAAGCAGCTGAGCCAGCAGCAAGATAGACATGCATTTTGGTAAAGACTGTGCACATGCAATAGGTGTCTAAAGCTGCTGCCGCAGTTAAGCGAGCTTGGATGTTTACTGTCTTCCTCTCGAGACAAAGGCGAGTCATATCAGATTAAAAACAACGAATGATTGTTGTTTCATTGGCATATTTTGACTGACAAAAAGCTGCACGAGGTTTAGGTGAGCGACCCGGAGGTTTAGAGGAAGCATCCCATTTATTGTAGAAAGAAGAAGCTTGCTTCACAGCACCAACGACATTTAAGGTGAATATGCTGATGTCTGCGTTCCATGATTCCATGATAAACACAGACATGTTACATGTTGATGAGACTTTCACACATGTCAGCATTGACCACCCATAGGATTTGCCACAGCACAACATATCTGGAGCACTTAAGGATTTTGTGTTTTGTTCAGGGGGAGTTTCAGTTTCGATGTTTATAGCAGCTGTCCTGTTATACATAGAAAAAAAACATCAAGACACTGCCTGGCTGACTCACTCAATCACTTAGTATTACTGTGTTGGATGGATAATGTGCAAAAAGGAAAGAGTCCAGAATCAGGTGACCATTTAAAGCTGGACATTCATAATAAATTAATGCTAACGAGGAAAGGAGAACATTACAGCAGTAATGAACTTAGGGCGGCCTTATCAAAATAATCAAATCAATCAAAAACTGGCCTAAAAGCGTGATTGTTGGTGCTTCTTCCTGGAATTCCTCAAGTGAGACCCTCACAGCTCCCTTTTTATGTAGTGGAGGATGAGTAAAATCACACAACTCAGCTTTCAATAGTGTAAGAATAAGCTCTGTTCACGTACACTATCATATTAATTTGATTTATTAATCTGAAAATTGTTTGTAAAGCTGTTTTTCGACCTCCCTAAAACACAGCACATATACTGTACATTGTGTTATCCAAAATGTACCTTGTGTGGCCTGTGTTGTGTGTGGTATGTGATGAATAAACAGTCAGAGTGCACCATAGACCTTAATTTAAAAAGTACAGTTTTCTTCTTCTGTTCAATCTGGACGGCAGTGTACTGCAAATAAAAATGAATATTGCTGCACAAGCAACATGCCTCAGTGCCTCAGGAAACTGAGCACACACGGACAGGCTTCAGTTCCTCACACTCTAAACATCCTACGTAAGTCGTTATCAATCAAAGTGTTTCCTTTTTTGTGATGCAATGTACTGTGTGCAACACTGTAAGCTTCTTGTAATATATCTACACTCACCTTCACACTTCTTCAATGTGTACAACAGGGATATTTCTAACGTCAACTTCTGCCTCTGCACATTTTGAAGATGTTACTTGGTCTCAGCCAACTTGTATAAATTAGGTTCCTTTTCAGATAGTGTAATTTATTTCAAGTAAATGTTGACGAAAGCAGAGGAAAAACAATCTGGGATTCCAGTGTGACCGATGATATGACTCTGATAAGTAGTTTGCACGTACAGAACTGTGTCCAGGAATACTCTGGGAAAATATCAGAATTTTTTTTCCATGTCATAAATGTAATGTATGTATGTATTTTTATGTTTAAATATGGTTATTATCTAAGTTATTTTATTTTTGTGGATAACTTAATATTTGTAAGACAATAAAGAAAGAGCATATTATTTGAAAAGGGGCTTGAATGTGATGAATAATAAAATACGAGAACTGTTTTATGCTTATTTTGTCATAAGTTATCTCCTACTGATATAGTAATGATGATGAATTCCTCTCTTACACCATGCTATAGTATATTTATATTAGATTATCTCAGAAGTCACGTCCAGAGGTTTCCAGCCACTGGGAAAAGATCTATGCCAATTATTTCTCTGATTTGCTCAAATATTATTTTATAGATGTAGAAATATAATAATAATAATAATAATTGAATAGCTTCTTAATAATTTCATCATTGCAAATATTTATTAGCTGATCTTTTAATCAGAAAATATTTCCACAAAAATCAAGTTCACTGTCAGAAACAATAAATCTCCAATATGCCTGGATTAAAGTGGGTAGAGGTGCAGTGTGTGAGGTGGAATAGTCAAACATTAGATATATTTGAAAACTGCTTTGCTGTTTCTGGTCACCTTTGAAAGACTACTCCTGAGATTTAGTTGACCTGAGACTCCATGACAAACTAGTTATTTGGGAGCTGTAAACAGAATGTGTATCGTATTACCCTGTATATCAGCTTCAGTCTGCAACTTGGGCATATTTGTTTACATTTTTGGCAAATTAGCAGAAATAAATATTACTCCAATAGTTTCTATTTGCACTATAGTCGGTATTTGGTTCACCAATATATATGTTCTACTGTTTGTGTCTGTGTATGTTATTTTTATGTTTTGTGAATATAGCATTTAAACCTTTATTCTAGTGTTTTCCATTTATATAAATTAAAAAGGATAATTTATATGGAAAAGGTACATATGGGGAGTGACTGTCATTGTCTTTGACAGAAAGCTCAGTCAGTATTTGTTAAACGTGCCGTGGAAGAAGTGTGTAAGCTTTTATTCTTTCCACACTGAGTAAAAATCCTAAAAAACTAATTTGTCATTAGAATACTTGGTCTACATATTGCAATTACAGTTATTATAGTAATTGCTTTTGTTTTAACGTAGACAGAATGTTTTTTCTAGTAACTATATATCTATATACACAGGCCAGTTAAAGCCAGACGTGCCTCTGTGGTTGACAATAGACCCTTCTTTATCAGTTGCTGCTTGCGTGCAGAGAGAAATCCTGTTGAGTGTCCTGACTCCCTTACATATTCTGTGCCCTGGAGGATGTGATGAAGTCAACAAGTCAAGTGTAAGAATGCAAGAGATACACTTTCAAAGTAAACCGATGTGTTGTAGAAAGGACAGGTGCTATTTCGGAGTCATGCGGTTCTATTCTTATCCAACCATACTGCTCACATTCAGGGAGAAAACAGAAAGCAGTCCACTCCCACCTCTCTGGTCTTCCATCTGTATGTTGAGTTTCGCATGCACAGTACATCTCTCAGTGCATTGATTTAAGGGAACATGCTCTTCATCTCCATCTCTGTGTGTATAAATAGTTTATGTGTGGATGTGTACTTGCGGTGACAACTTCATGTGGGAATTGCATGTGCGTGTTTGTTTTTCCAAATGTGTGTTTCTTTCTGTGGGCACATGCATTTAAGTGGCAAGGTGACTGTATGCATGTTCTTATTATGTGTTGACAATAAACTAAAGCCAAGGTTGAGTAACCTGCTCAGGCAGCCCTACTGGGCTCCTCCACCACCAGGCTACAGCTGCAGTCAAATAAATATATTAATCAAAATGCTCATTTCTCGTTTTTCTGACTTAATGATTTCATTTTACGTGAAAAAAACAAATGGCAAACTATCATCTAACTGTTCCTGAACGGAAATTTAAATCCTGGGTAAATAGCGTGAAAGAGAAAACCAACACCAACAAAAAAAAAGAAACATTAATCTTCATGAGGATAACTGTTGCCTGTGAATGTCAGAAACACCAGGCCTGGGCTTGTGTGTTGAGTTTATTTGAACAATGGCTGTTATTTTGATAGAGAGCAAGTCCCAAAGTGACTGCAGATCTGAACTGAAACAACATTATGCTGGTAAATGAGCTGTATTATGGTATGATCCCTTTGCATGAACTAGCAGGTCTGCATCACATGTTAAATGTAACATTTTTAAGGAAAGGTCCAGTTGTTCTGCAGTGATGCCCAAAAGGCATGGTCATGCATGTAAATAAGTAATATAACAAGCAAAAATAAACAAGAAAAACTGCAATAACTTTTAAATTAACTGTTGAAAATTGCATCTCTCAGGTATCATGGAATGTTTTCTCAGAATACGGACAATTTTGGTCCTTTGGAACGGCATACCAAGCTGTCAACAAGTGTTTTCATTAATCTTAACCTAAATTGATATTGTCTTCAGAGATGGCTGGTAAAGAACATTTTAATAGCCTATTTATCCTCACAGTCAACAAACTAATTAAAAGCATAAATTTTGCATATTCCTACTAGCAACGAGACCACAGTGTTCAAACTGCAATCAGTGTTTTTGTAACTGCTGGGCATGTGAGCATTTGTTGTCTGTGCAAGAAATAGCAGGAGAGAGCATACTTGTGTCTTTCTAGCCCACTGTATGTCTTATGGTATGAAACGTTGGAGATGCAAGTGTTTATACTTGTCTAGAAAATCTTCTGTCTATTGCCTGTTTTTCTTTAGGTCAAAATTTAGAGACCCTGAGTTTTATTTTAAGTAATCTAAACCGTTTAAATTTGGTTATTAGATTAATCATAAAACGCAGAATAAACCAAAAGGCTAGGTGTATTCATGCAGCTCTCTCTTAAAAGCAATAGGGTTTTTATTTTTTCTCTTACGGGTGGATTGAAGAGAACAAATGTGAGGACCAGCCCCTACAAGTAAACTCAGGAGAAGAACACTGAATAGTGCATTATGACAGTAATCCACATGTGCTGTGTGTGCATGCCACATACAACAAACAGCAAGTCAAGCAGCAGGAACATGAGATCCAGCGTGACATTATAAATCACAGCAGAGTGGGACTGATTGTCATAAGTCAGATAACCAACAGTGCAATTCAAATGAAATGCAATTTAATTAAATTACTTTGATCTTCATCTAGGGTTGCACTACTTAGTCGATTTTACTTAATTTTCAACATGACGGCGACTAGTTGCACACCATGTGTTTACACTACAATCAACAGGACTTGTGAGGAGGCTTCAGATTATTGCAGCAAACCAGCACCAGTAGATCAGGTGCATAAAAACAATTCACAAAAAATGACACAAACGCTACTGTAACCTGAAAAATGCATAGAGTGGTGTACAACTGCATGACAATGAAAGTGAGTGTGGCTAACTTGAGGACGTCTTCCACCAAGGAGCCATACCTTACACTAACTGCTCATTACATCACTGACATCTGGAAGCTGTAAAGCAGAGAGCTCAGCACACCTATAAAAGATGCACAAACCTGCAACTTGTGTTTTGTACAGTTTACAATAATGCAAGTAACATGAACCTGACCATGGAACTTTGTGAAATGTTTCCCAAAGACCTGGGCACACCTCAGTTAGCTACAAAAAAGGGGTTTGACACTACTTGAACCAGCAGGTAGTTTTGATGCAGAGCAGCAAGTAGTAAGTTACTTTCACCCAGCGTGCTGTGAAGAAATGAAAGCAGCAGCTGGGCATAAAGCCCAGTAAACTCCAAACCAACCACCTGCTCAGGTACAATTCCATTCTCGTCAAGCTTAAGCAACTGTTTGAGCAGAGAATAGCTGTTCAGCGTGTGCTGCAACCCAAAGGTTAAAGTTACCCACAATGCGTAGGAAGCTGATAATGGACTATCTTTCATCCATTCAATGATTTTTGACATGATAAGCTTCTGCTGATTTTTAACATCATCATGCAAGTAATCAGCCAGTAATCAATCTTGACTTAACTTTCATAAGTGAAAAAATCGACTTCAAAATATCTGAGGTCATGTAAGCCCTGCTGTATATTATGTACGCTCTTTCCTTTGTTTCTGGTTTTTACTTTATGAAGACAACTTTCAAAGACTGCTATTGAAGACATTTCTGTCTGAAGATAGGTCTTGTGTTTAGATTACTAATTCATACTCGTTATGTAGTATTGCACCATCCCAAATTAAAAATCAATATAACAAGACCAGGGAACATGTAATGCACATCCACATTATCTCATAGGACCTCACATGTATATAGTCCTCTCAGCTTCTTCACAAATACTTGATCTGCGCTAACACGGCAGTTTGATCTGTGTTACTAATTCATGCTGTCTTCCACCAGGGAAGGATCAAAGAGGAAACAAGGATCATTTTTTTGTGGGCCTCCTCACATTATTTATTGAGAGCGGAGGCCAACAAGGACATGCTTTTAACACCATCTGCAATGTGTTCCACTCGACCTAAGCTGGCATTTGCTCCAGTGGATTTAAGTTCCACTTTCTTGAAGTTTCACACGGAATGAGACGCTGGAGAGAAATGCTTTGGGCCTTCTGACGCATTCACTTTAACTCAAGCCCCACACACACACATATATACTGCTATCACATCCTTGTCAGCTTGGGAGTTGGAGAATGACACAAGGAGCAATTTCCTAAAATATTTATCAGCAAGGGTCATAA
The DNA here is from genome assembly GCF_900324465.2 of Anabas testudineus. Lineage (NCBI taxonomy): Eukaryota > Metazoa > Chordata > Actinopteri > Anabantiformes > Anabantidae > Anabas > Anabas testudineus. The sequence continues at coordinate 18,104,004 of NC_046629.1, forward strand.
GAAAGGGCTATATTTGGAAGAGGGCTGCCCCCTCTGGTCCAACAGTTTTCCCCTGAAAGAAACTTGCTCTACTGATTGATGTAGAATAAGCTGATTTATTGCACTTTGAGCTCAACAAAGTGAAACACAGCAAAGTGTTTGCAGGTATTAGGGCCTTACTTGGCTAAATGTGGGCTTCAAATTAGGGCAGCATTTGGGCAAGGACTGATGCTATTTTATAAAACTGCAAGGGCAAAAGTACAGACAAGAATGCTGAAGAAGAGCTATGCAGCAAAAAATCTTACAGTAGCAAGAAGCAGTCTACAGACAAGAAGAAACAACAACTGGGAAAAAAAAGACAACAATATAAATGAGGAGAGGGAAAAGAGAAGAGCTTGGTACATCAATGAAGGTCCTCCAGCAGTCAAAGACTGCTAGAGGCCAAACTAAGACATCTAAGCTCTTAGCAATAGATGAATTGTAAAATTAAAAGTTCTGCCCCCAACTGTACATCTGGAAGCTGCAGGAAATACAAGTAGCCCTGCACTGTAAGAGTCCTAAAAGTTCTCTTAGGACAACATAGTACTATGAGTTCTCTAACAACTGTATCTGTCATACCTTATTTTGAATGAGAGGCCTGTGGAGACTAAGCTCAGCGGTTAAATCAATATTTTTTTGTTAATTGTCATTTATATGCAAAGGCAAACAGATTTTAGTGTGAGAGAAAGACCAAGCAAGAAAAAGACCAGTATGAAAGCAGTCATGGTCAGGACAGACACGCCTCTGATAACTGTAATATCCAGTGCAGTACTCCCACTGTTTCCTGACCTTGAAATTTTCCTGTCTGCATTTTTGGGCCAAGTGCAGCACGGTGCACAGGTAGAATCACTGTGATAAACATGTGGTAGTATTCAGATTACACAGTGCCAGAGTGCAGTACTATTACACGTTAAATACATTCACTATTACTGTATTTTCCCCACTATAAGGGCACCTCATTATAAGGCGCACCTTCAATGAATGGCCTATTTTAAAACTTTTTTCATATATAAGGCACCCCGCATTATAAGGCTCACAGAATAGACGCTACAGTAAAGGCTGAGGTTACAAGTGCAAGTGATGAATGAATAACAATAAGTTGTGACAAAGGCAGCTAAAAAGTATTATAGTATTGTTCTTAAAATTTGTCAGAGTGAGAGTTGTGTATTTTAGTTGATCTTTGTTAAGATAATTAGCTGCAGAGTGAGCGCTCTTTCCACTTTTCTCCGTCGGTAAATTAAGCTAGTTTCCACAGTAAAACAAACTGGTTCATGTATATGCTGAGTGTGCTTTATACGTGTGTGTCTTGGAAAGCATTTGTCTTTGTAAGTATTAACATGTTTATTGTTATTAGAAGTATGTTAGTTGTTACCTGTTACATGTGATAAATTACGTGTGCGTGTTAGTGTAATTAGCTTCATTCAAGTCAAGCTAGCGTGTGCGAGTGTAACATACCAAGTGTGTAACAATGTGTATTATTTGTTAATTTAGTTTCTTTCTGTTTCTTTCAGTTACATAAAGAAAAGATAAAATGTAGTTGAGAGCAATGTACTCCTCAGTTCACAACTCCAGTAAAGACAAGAAACCGCACCATTGATTCGTTAATGTTAAATTCTCTCACTGCTGGTCTATTCACTTGTTCTACTGCGTGACCGATCAACTTGAGTTTAAACTCTGCGTCGTAAGCGTGTCTCTTAATAGGAGCCATTTCGGGGTTTTTGCACAAACACACAAATGGAAATTAAACGGCAGTCATATATCCTAGCATGCACCGCGCCCTACTTCTTCTACGAGGGAAAATGGAGTCGGTGGCTGCTTACCATAGTTGCGAGACCTGTTGCGGCTCAATATTGATCCAGATATAAGGCGCACCGGATTATAAGGTGCACTGTGGGCTTTTGAGAAAATTGAAGGCTTTTAGGTGCGCCTTATAGTGCGGAAAATACGGTACATTCATTAAATCATGTGCAAGTAACACATAATAACCACATGTATGCATTTCAGACTGATAAGTTGATGAGAACTCAGCTTTCTTCCAGGTACACTGGGGTGGCTGGCTGTCTCAGCTAGCTTCTCGGATGTAGCTTCATACAGTATAGAGGTCAGTTACAGTGTTAGAGAGTGATACTGATCTTCCTGTCTAACTTTCAAAAACAAAGAAAAGGAAATATGCACATTTCAGATGCTGAAATGCTGAAACACTCCTTAAACCTTAGAGAGCAGCTCTCGGTTGAAATCAAATCAGCACATCTCAGGATGGCGAATGTCTTGTTTACTGCCTCCCAAAGAAGGAACTAACTTAACGTGTTATTAACGTTTGGTTTATCTTTGCATTCTTTCCTCATCTGTCATGCATTTCAGTAAACTGATTCTTTGCCATCTACTTTTCCAACCTCCACATACAGTGAGAGTAATGCAGACATCATGAAAGTCCTCATCAGCATTCATCTATCTATCGTTTATTGGTTCACTCTCATTGCTTTCAAAGTGTTTTCACAGCTGTCTGCTGAAAACAGCTCTCTGCTGTTTTTTAGCTGCAAAAAAAAGCTTTAAATCTTACAACACACAAACTAATCAGCACCCACAGGGGGACACCACCTCTGTTCACCACCATGTTAGTACTAACATAATAAAAAAAATTAAGGATTGCCTTTAATACTTGGACAAAAGTCAAAGCAATGTGTTGTGTGCATTTTTGTAAGTGAATGAATATTTTATTTAATCTAAATCTCACATTTTGTTTTTGTTCATAATTTTGGTTGTGTTATTAATACCTACTTCTTTTGTTCATGTTTTATCACCTTTTTCTTGTTTCAGAAAATAAACCACACATACATACAAGGCACATGCAGAACAAACAACCAAGAAATTTGCAAATTAGCATTTGGTTGAACCTGAGCAGAGAGTATAGTCCACACAGTTCAGAATTCATCCTGATAGTTTTATCAGCAGCCAAGTCATTCATACCCAGAAAACTCTTAGTTTCTTAATTCAGAGTTTTTTAGGTGTTTTCTGGCAAAGTCTAGGCCTTTTGTTCTTGATTCTTGTGTACTGTGGTCATCCACATTAATTGTTTTTTGTGATCTGCAGCTGAACTCTCCATTTACTGTAATTCCTTCTTTTTAAACAAGGTACAAACTGTTATGTTGGCCATTCACAATGTGTTTGCTATCACTCTGATGGATTTTATTTCAGTAGAATGATGCCCTCCTTCAATTTCAAGTTATTTAGGGGATTATTATTATTATTATGGTTTTTGAAGAATGACAGGCAGTGTTGGTGCTGAACCTCCTAAGAATACTGTTATTCCACTAAGTTGTACATTTTGAGGTCCCTCTCAACGACTAGTTGAACCAGATAGAACTTTCTTTTGTGGAGCAAACGTATGTTTGCCAGGATGGAAACATTATTCTCTTTTTGCTGTGGATGCATCAACTGTTAAGTGTATAGTTCTTGTTTTCCACTTACCCCTGTCCCACCCAACTGCTGATTACCTGTATCAGGTGTTTTCAGCCAATCAGAAGTTGAAAACAGCTGCTGTCAGCTTCTGATTGGCTGATAACACCATAAGCAGGACAGTGGGCCTTGAGGACCAAGGTTGGGGACCACTGCTGTATAGTACAGTTTTAAAAGTAATTAATAAAAAGCTAATGCTTGGTCTGTGGTTAAGCGAGGCATAGTAACACACATTGGGGGCCATACTTTACGATTAAAATTCCACCTAGCACTCATGGTTTTCTTCACTTTCCTCACTTTGGCTCCTCTGCTGCCTCCCTGGTATCCTACAGTACCATCTTGGTTGTTTCTTCTCATGCCTTATGGTCGCTCCATTCAGCCCCGTCCATCCAGCATGTGCTGCCTGCTATCAGTCTGGTTTGTCACATTCTCCATCCTGTCTGTCATTGCTACTGGTTCACACGGCTCCAGGCACTTTCTCAGCATACCTGTTTTCTTTGTTTCTAGCATTCAGTTGCTGTTGAGCCCATTGTCTTTCACCTGCTCAGGAGGTTTTTGTACTTTTAGGACTGCCTTTTTTATAGCCTGAGAAACATTCTCTTTTTGCCACAGGTGAAGAACTTGCTCATCAGCCCCAGGAAAATATTTTAATGAAATATACAGACATTAACATTAACAAAAGAAACAGCATGCAATATAAATGATGGATGTCCCACCCAGAGATCCAGTAAAATCTGAACACAGCAATAAATAAAATAAAAAATACACTTTCACCTAAAAAAATTAATTTGCTTCCATGACAGGTAAATGGTCTGCACTTATATAGCGCTTTTCTACCTAGTTGGTACTCAAAGCACTTTACACTGCTTCTCATTCACACACCGATGGCAGAGCTGCTATGCAGCTGACCTGACTCACCGGGGGCAACTAGGGGTTCAGTATCTTGCCCAAGGACACTTTGGCATGTGACATGGCAGCTGGGAATCGAACCACCAATCCTGTGATTGGCAGTCAACTGCTCTACCTATTGAGCCACAGCCACCCCTGGCTGGCTACACTTTCCCAGGTATACTGTCAGTGTAGCTGTAAATAAAACAAAAACAAGTTTTCCTATATCAGGATGTCATATTCAGTATACATTGATGATGTAGTTGCAACTTCTATACTAAAACTAAATTTTTGTACTTTTCCTGTGCTATCTAATGAATGTCATTCACACACAGTAGCTTTATTCTCTCAATCTATTTCACTGCTTAGAGTAGCATGAACATAAGCGCCCTCATTTATGAAGCAGCTTTGATCAGGTATCTGCACCAAACGAGTTAAATTGCTGTATCATCATCCAAGCCTTAAAACCATCTGAGACAGTATAATTAGTAATTTTGGTATTAATAACCAACAAGGGACAAGCAGTGGTACCCTTTAATCTTAAGCTTTTCAGAGGGTTGTTTTATGTCCCTTCTCCTTTGCACCTCCTACCTTGTTCATTACTTCTGCTGACCCACGACTGCAACCCACGGTCTTGAACTAGCCCAGACTTTCAGCATCAGAGAGGGTGTGTATGGTTCTAGACACAGATCTAAAAACTAGTGGTTAGCCAAATGACTGTATTTGTGGGTAATTTCTCATTTGTAGTCTTGTTATGCCTTTGATATTCTGTGGTGACCTACAGTGCATCAAAGGATTATAATGACTGCTCTGATGATCCATTGAGAAGTCAAAGTAACTCGGTGTTTGCAGAGTTAGTGGGCGAGCCTGGTTCAGCATTAGCTACATATTTTGTATTGTATAGCTGCAGCATTCATGGGACCAGACTGTGTAAAAATTAATTGTGCTATGGTCCCCCTTATTTATGTTTTCAAATGCCAAATTGGATTTTATTAGATTGTACAGGTCGTCCTAATCAAGTGGCCTGTGAGTGTATACAGTATAGTCTGTATGGTGCAGTTATTCTGGAGATTCAAAACTGCAGAGAAATCCCATTTATCTGTTTTTATAGGAGCGAAGTCTTTGTACCTGGAGTAACCTGGCTGTTCGCTTTACTGTGACGTTAATTGTTCCAATATATTCCAACATGTGTCAAGACAATTCTTCTTTTTGCTGTGGGTGCATCAACTGTTTCAACAAGAGTGTCACAGTCAGTATGCATAATTCCCATCAGCTATTTGTGGTTATTAAGGGGGAAGTGCTCTATAGCAGTGGTCCACAACCCTGGTAATCAAGGCCCACTCTCCTGCTTGTTTTCCAAATGCCCCTGATTGGCTAAAAAACACCCGAAGCAGGACAGTGGGCCTTGAGGACCAGGGTTGGAGACCACTGCTGTATATTTCAGTCTTAAAAGTAATTGATAAAACGCAAAGTTTAACACCAAATGCTTGGTCTGTGGGTAAGCGAGTTGGCATGCCCACCAACATTATTATAATTATATATTCCAACATGTGAGAAGAAGAACACAGTGACACCAGTGTTCAATATGAGAATAACTAATAATCAAATCAGTGCATTTGGATCCTACAGCTGTAATGAAGGTCAAAATCTTGATCGTCAACTTTATGGCCTTGGCCTCAATAATGCTTATTACCAGAACTAAGCTGTTAACACAGCCTTGATGGAGTTGGTAAATATGACAGGCTTCGTTTGAATTCTCTGAGAAATTCTGTGACAATTTAAAAGTAGTCCAGAAAAGTCTAACATAATGACAATCAGTTGGTTGCCATCAGTAATGCACCTCCTCTCAGTGTTTTGTAGAAATGCAGTGATAATAACCAATATCAGCTCCATCATGAGGGTGGTTTAATACCTAAGCACCCACTTCCCCAGCAGGTCAAAGCCATCCAGAAACAGTGGGGATCAGCTCTCCAGTTTTTACCAAATTGAAACTGCACACTGAACTATTTTCTTTAGTTTGATGCATATAAATACAGTGTTTATGTAGATGGACTCAAACACATTGTTAGAAGACACTCCAAGTTACTGTAACGAGGTTATGACTAATGAGCAATCTAGCCAGTACTCTTCTTTTAGTAGATAATAAATTGGTCTACTGAGTACTACTGCCAGTGCTACTGAGAGAGCTAGAGACATTACTTGCCTTATTTTGCCCCAGAGAAGTTCAGATGGAGACAGTGCCAAAGAATGGGTGTGAAAGTTGATTAGATGTAGGTTAATCAGTAGCAAGTTCTTTGTGCAGAGGCAGAGGCAGAGGCAAAGATGTGTCCCTAGGCCATTTGTACTACCTTACCTAGAGTTCACTCCACTTGCTACACTCTGCACAGACCTGCCAGGCTGAGCTCACCCTTCATTCCTTGCATTCTTTTCTCTTCCCTCCAGTACATCCCTCCTTTCTCTCTCCCATGATCCCGCAGGGCAACACTGTCTGCAGACTGTGGCACAACGTGGGCAGATATGCTGGGAACAGGCTGGATCACATGGCCTTATTTTACTTAATGTGAGTTTATCTTTTTAGTTCTGTCGTGCTCAAGCCTTCACTCTGGTGTTACCTGCTTCCAAAATGTACATTTGTTTACATCATACGGTGCATTTAACACATAGTTGTCAAAGTAATACTGTGAGTTGATGATGTCTGAGTCCACCTCTCTCTGAGTGTATTCTGACTTTTCATCTTTTGTCTGCGATGTGCAGTACATGTCTGTGCTTCACGTTCTTTTGCTGTTTTGCATGCATGTGCATTCCACGCATTTAACTAAAGGGAAGAGTATAAGGAATGTAGTCTAAAACTTTCACCTTCTGTTGCATACAGGTGTGACTGACGCTCACAGCTCCTGTTTCATGTCATAGCCCACCCCACCTCCCCACTCCATTCAAACCTGTAGATGCTGTTGTTGGCTCCTCCAGTTTAACTGAAACGTGCTTTTTTGACCTTGCATTAGTAAATAAATAGGCACATTATAGAAGAACACCCAGAATGCATCATTTGTCTTTCTGCCACACCTCCCTTCTCTTTTTGATGTGACAGTCAGAGGTGATCAGGCACAGATTAAGTGGAGAATCAGTGATGAGGACAGATTTGAACATGTCAGAAGGGGAGTGCCAAGGCTTCGCTGTTACCACAGTGTTCAAACCTGCCTCGTGCTGAAGGCTGGTCTGTGAGTGTGCTTGTGTGTGTGTGTGTAGGCGCGTGTGTTTAGGTTCGTACATATTCATGTACACATATTTACGCTGTGCCTGTAGCGCCTCTCCGTTCCTCGAGACAGTTCCAGTTTAAAACACATATATCACTAGCAGACTTCTAAATGCAAATCCATTGTCTTAATCATGAAGGTGACTAATGATAATCAATAGCGTTCACATTAAAGTGGACTACATGGGATTAAAAAAAATCTCTTCTGTCCCTCTACTAAACACATTAAAGCAGTTTCATTCCTAAAAATTTAATTTTTTTATCGGAATATTGTCAGTGCTCCTCTGCATAAAGAAAGACTGTTAATGCATGAATAAAAAGTTACTAATTAAACCTAGAGGTGGCTGTGGCTCAGGAGGAAAGCAGGTTGTCCACTAATTAAAGGGTTGACGGTTCACTATATACAGTGCATTCAGAAAGTTTTTAGATCATTGTCACTTTTTTCAGTGTTAATGTTGCATTTGATACTACAATTGTTCCAATTCATGTTCTCCCCTTATGACAAAGTAAAAAACTGAATTTTAGAAATGTTTGCAATTGTATAACTATTAGCATTAGCATAAGTAACCAGACCCTTGCAACAATACTTGAAACACTTGAGATCTTTCCAAACCCTGATTGTCCTCCTGTGGTAAATTGAACAGTTTGGACATAATTTGGAAAGGCAGACACCTCTCTACAGAAAGCCTCACAGCTGACAATGCATACTGTATCAGAAACCAAAAACCATGAGGTCATAGACCGCCGAGTTCAGAGACAGGATTATCGCAATACACAGATACACTTATACACCTTTCCAAATCATGTCCAATTGGTGTCATTTGCCACAGGTCTGTTCAGGGTCCCACAAGGATCTATCGTAGGGTCCTTTCTGTTTATTATATAGAATTGTATGGAAACAAAGTATTAAGTACCCTTTACCTATTGATGATACAGAACTGTAAATTGCTCTGTCTTCAACCCCAACAACAATAAGACAAAAATACTAATTGTAGGTCCTGTTAAACAAAAACTTTGTATCATTTCAGTTCACTACCTTTAAAATATAATGAACAGGTGAAGGTCCTCATTTACGCTGATATCAACTGTAAAACATCCAAATTCAGGGGATTCTTCCAGACATTTTTTCTCTAGTACACTGGACTGTTGTAATGTTTTTTGTTTTTTTTTGCTGGACTATCAAAACAGACAATCACATAGCTACTAGAGTTACCACCCTGTAATAAAGGTGCTATATAATTATGGTTTTCCAGCGTGGTTGCTGTGTGGCATACTAATCCTAAATGCCATTGCAACTACAAGGGGGACCCCGCCTGAAACATACCAACTTATAGGGTTAGGATCTCGTTTAAGGAATGATTTTATCAACGTGGTCATTGGAGTAATGTATGGTTTGCAAGTAGTATTAGTAGTAGAATTAACAAGATGCAAGAAATGACATATTTTCATGCACTCATCAAAAGACAGAAAAAACAAGAAAGAATTACAAGAACTGCCATATATAGCCATTACAACTATATTTGTGCATGTTTGCCTCTAAACCAAAAAATCAAGCTGTGAATGGATAATATGTTTTGACATTTTATCACCACATAATAACTAATACACACTTTCTGGATATTTGATATCTGATGACATGATCAAATGAAATCAATAATTTTCTATAATTATGTTACTAGAATTCTGTGAGGTAAACTTATTTGATGTCTACTGTAAAAGGGAGTGAGACAATTTAAGTCATTGTGTGTTGAGTGGCAAATGTGAGGTAAACGAAACACTCCCCTTCTTCATCCCCAGCACCTGAGCATGATGACATAATATTTTACCAGGTTACATCTTTACCTGCGCCAGATGTCTTTTGAACAGCATTCCTTTTTGTATGAGGCAGCTACTGCTGGTGTCTAACCACCACTGTACCACTGACATGATCACACCTTCTGGCTGAATGACGTGTGTGTGCGAGTGAATTTAAAAGTCTCTCTGATGTAGCGACTGTTCATCTTACGTGATCTGCCCAATGCAATGACACACACACCAGACATCTGGAGGGATGTGCTTTTATCGGGGTTATGACATTAAGAGTATACTCTTACAGGGATCAGCAAGCGGTGTGTGCATGACTGCATGTGTTTGTGGGTCTGTGTGTACATGCAGGTACTTGCAGTCATTCATTTGTGTTGGTGTGTTTCCATTCATGTAGCATATGCGTGTGCCAGAGTGCAAAGAACAAAGAGCTCAAATGGATCAGACACAAGGAGGGAGCATTTAAGAGTGTGCCTACCTACGAGTGTCACAGCAATAGCCTTCATCTCACCTAGAGAAACCACAACAAAGTATCGGGGGATACCTCAGTGGTGTATAACTGATGGATCACAGCTAAAGGGGAATTCCACCCTAAAACAGATTTTATGCACAGGTGGGATATACAGCAACTAATGGTCCTTGTGTTACTGGAAATGGAATAAAATTCCGTATGAACACGTGAAAAAGCCACTGCAGAGGACCAGCTGTTGTGTGATGACTTGACTTAGATACTGGTGAGAAGTTGACTTTATCTCAGTTAGTAAGCCTAAGTGGCAACTTTTAATTGGCAGTTATACACACGACTTAGCTATACTGTGTCATCAAAGGAAAGTGAGTAACACATGGTCTTTGTTGGTCTAAGTATGGTCCATGTATACTGATGATTTCACTTGCAATGGGATCATCTTAATATTTCCCATTAAACCAAATTAAGATTTTATTTGTGTAGCAAAGCTGAAACATCAAATGAGCCATAGAGCCTGTTTCCTACTCCCTAACACTACTAGACTTTGCTCCAGGTTACAAAAAAAAAAGTGGAGGCAGATTAAACTGCTAACTGACTTTTATTGACATATTCAATTATTCAGGATTGTCTGAGATTATTGAAATAATGCTGATAATAAGAAGAATTTGACTTGAGGGTGGACTTTTGTTTATACCTACACTGATTTTTGACCTGGGGGATTTAAAGCGCTCCAAAGTAATTATATTGGTATGTATAACTAAAGACATTTTTTCATCTTCTGTGGGATGGTTTAGTCTTTTGGCACTAATAATTCTAGCTTGAATTACACCTTGTCTAGGTGCTTTTGTGGAAGTCGAAAAGAATGGGTCTTTGTGTCAAGCTGAAACACACATTAAACAGCAGTCAAAAGGAAACTGTGAGGCTTTTATTTTACTTAGAACAGAATAAACATTTTATTTTTGTTTTTTAGAAGCACCCACCTGTTAAGTGAAGATTGAGATTAGTGAAGTAGATAAAACTGTATGGTGACATGAATATGTCATAATTTAACCGTCCACAATATCTTCCTGATAGAGGAGGACTGACTGATTAGATCAGAGTTTTAGTGGCTTTACTTCGTTCTTAACTAGATCCGGGGAAATTGAACAGAGTAATAAAGAGGAGCTGACTATCTCTACCCTGCATTACAAAGCAAAACAATAATGCTTTCCTTACCTTAACATTAAATTAGCTGTATCTGCCTCTGCAATACATAATGCAAATGCAGATTTGGAGGTTTCATTTTTCAGACCAACATTTGGAAAGAACTTTTTATATTACCATCTGCCTATCTGCAACTAATTAAATAGATTAATCTTGAAAGGTACATTTGCTGTAACTGAGAGTGGTGGGTCAGTTCACTTCCCAACTTCTCACCACCATCCATCCATCCATCCATCCATCCATCTAACCACTCACTAAGGGCATCCAGTGCAGTGCAAGCCTCTAATCTGTGGGCCTGGGCAGCTGCTGCCTTGTGGCTGTCAGGCAGCAGGGCTCTTATTATCTTCTTATTATTGTACACACATGCATGTACTCACACACATGCAAGCATACACACACACACATAAAGTTACACATACACCAAAGTCCTCTCATGTGGTAGGCCAGCTGCCAGTGGCGTGCCTTCCCCTCACCAGTATGACCCAAACACTGCTGCTGCAGCTCCTGGTGCTACTGCAAAACTCTGGGGACTTCCCAGTAAGGAGGTGAAAGAGAGAAGTGGGATCAGGAGATGGTTGGAGATAAAGAGAGTTAAAGACTGATAGAGAGAGCAAGTGTGAGGTGACTTTATTGATTTTAATATTTTCTATTCTGTTCAGGTGTAAACCAACATGGGACCAGGAGTGTTTAAAAACTGGACCATTTCCGTAGCCAAAAGACTTTGACACTTTCTCTGTCCGTCTTTCTCACCTGTGTGACCATTGTTTTTTTTGTTCATGCTGTTTGTTTGTTCCATCTCTCTCAGATTTCCTTTTTAAGTGCTGGTTTTGTCTGTCTTCCAGGTCTCTCTGGCAGAGAGTTTGGTGCCAACTGGAAGTTTATGACTTCGTCCTAGATCAGATTCTTGAGACTCTGTTTTGTTTTTATTTTAATTATTTCGTCAAATTGGTTGTATGTATTGTAAATCTACTGTGTGCTCAGTATTCTGTCCAGATGTCATCTCTTGCACATCTGTCCACAGTCAAAGTCTGTGAGTTGAAATTCAAGGTCCTTTGCAGTGAGCTTTTCCTTATTCAAATTGTTAATCATTTAAACAACACTTTGGCCTTTTCATAATTAAAGAAGGACTTCAGTTACACTTCTAGATTTCTACATTTACATTTGCATGTACATGTCAGGGAGACTGTTTGGTTTAATTTGCCTCGGCTAGCTGTGGTTCTGGAACATCCTATACTAAACAACCAGTCACATTTAAGCAAAACAAGATTACTAGCAAACTGACCAATACAAGAACTTGGATGGGAATATCCATGTAAATTTAACAGCCCAACTCTACTGAGCCCAACCCTGGCCAGCCCTGCCCAGCTAGCAGGCTGCACATCTGCTGGTGAGGTCAGCAATCTCTTCCCATCGCAGTAACATGAGAATGATGGATGCTTTGGCCACAGAGGTTTTCTCTGTGGTTTCCTTCTCTATAGAGCTCCACATCCAGACGTACTCTGTCGATCTCCTCTTCTCTGATCTTTCCTTCAGTTATCTTCCCGCTTGCCATCTTTAGTGAATATGTCATTCTCAGAAACATTTTGTGTATTAATTACTCCATCTCCTGACATATTTTAGGTTTGGGACCATGAGAAAACCTTTTTGTAGAGCTAGGCAGGGCTATGTCTATAGAAGAAAAGCAGAGTAATATCTGTCATATGTTCTACATTGCTATGCATTAGCAGTGGCGAAAGTTTTTTTAGGCTTCAAATTCTCATTATGATTTAACTATGATAACTGGATACTGGTTGTTAGCTCTGCACTGTAGCTTACACTAGATGAAATGTTATTAACTCTCTTCTCTTCTGTTACTGATATCAATAAACCTGTGGGAATGACACTGTGAAGCACTGAAGAGCATTAGAAATTATATAGCTAAAAATATTTTCTGAAAAACTCCCCAAAATTAGAATCAGAAATAACTGCAATGTTCATGCCATTCACATTTTATTCAATACACCGCTCACACACACACACAGCGCCAGGACCATCTGTGTATGTTCATGGGAGGTGATGGCTAGATCAAAGCAGTCATCTTGTCGTCCCACACCACAACTGATCACACAAAGAGGAATCAGGATGTTGTTAATGAGTAGCAGTAGGAGCTACGGCGGAGGAAATGGGAAAAGAGATGTAGGAGAAAACCTTTTTTCATGATATATTCACATGGCTCTTACCTGAAGAAGAAAAAATGAATTTTTTGCTTGCATTCACAAATTGGTCATTTAAAAATATGATTTTTGCTCCCAGAAAAGCCTTATGTAGCCCCTTAAAAATCCCATTCCCCTCAAAACCTGATTTATTGCACAGTGTTTATTTGTTGCATTTGCTAATTCCCTAGCCATTTAGATCAAAATCTTCTTTTACTTGAAGCTAGAAGCTTTTTAGAAATCTTTATTGATAACCATTTTATAATGTTATCAAATTGACATATGAGGAGTCCACTGTTTGGACATGTGATGGACCCACACTATTGAGGCTGTTTAAAACCACTTAGCTACAAAAATGAAACACTGAATCAATGTTAACTTCATACTACGTACTATATTCTATATTTTTGTGTCCTTATAACGATAAAAGGTTTAATAGCATTACATTTTCAATGTTTTCAAATTAAAGCACATAATGAGTCACCATTTTTTTTTATGAAAAATAATTGATTACATTTAAGATCCAAGTACTTAATTTATTCTCTATTCTAATTCATTCTCTGTAAGTAAACAGATCTAATGGGTTTGTTGCATATAAGTGAAGATGCAAAAGAACCAGTTACCCCACTGGTGGTTGAGCCATTACCCAAGATCCAAAATGAATCACAGGCTTGTGTCTGGTGTGTCACCACATGTTCTCCATGATTCGTCCCACGATGAGACTGGATTTCCAAAATTTATGCATGCGACAGATTGAACATTCTGAAAAACACTGCTCATTTTTTTTATTTACAAAACTGACTGACCTCTCGTTGTTGTTGTTGTTGTTGTTGTTGTTTTCTCGGAAAAGAAAAAAACTATATTTATAGTGTGTCATCAGTATAAATCTTTCTGGCCATTAAGATGTCTAAAATGGCCATAAATTGCTCTGCATGTGGGATGAAGTCTTTGATTCTAAGCACAGACTAAGTAATAACTAGAGAGCCATTAGATGAAGAGGTTAGTACAGACCCATGTTGAGGGGCCAGGCTATTTGCTGTAGCTAAATAATAGGGTGGGGTTGACTCTCAGATCAGGTGAATGAGTGGTTGTCACTTATGAAGATCAAGAGAAAATTATTTGTTAAATGAGCCACACTCACACACACACACACAAATGCTCACAGACACATGGGTGTCTACTGACATGGTCACACACACACACACATACACACACACTTGCATGCAATCAACACTTAAACGACACAGTCATAACATGCTGAGGGAAAATGAGAAAAATCTCTATAGTTACTTTAATTGAGTCATTTTCTCGCATAAGATTACTAATCTGGTGAGAATAGATAACACGCTAACGCTTCACTGCAGGCAAAATTACAGGCGTGTTGTTAAGAGGCCGGTGTTCTGTAAACGGTTTACAAAAGCTCTGGGAGTCATAATGCTGCACTTTATGATGTGTTCTTGATAAATGAATATCTGAAAACAGATGCTTTTACAAAATCAAACTTGCTTTCCTGTTAGTCTTTCTGGTAAAACTCTAGCAGATGCTCTGTGACATCCAGCACTTTGTAGCAGTGGTCACGGTTGCAAACTGTCTCATTTACGTGAAATTGTTATGGGAATAAGAGCCTTGAGTTACGGTAACTGTTGTGTGTGTCTGCGTTGAGTCACCGTTCTCCGGCTTTTCGCAAAGTGGGGTCAAAGGTCAGTCAAGGTCCTTCTTGACTTAAATGGAAGGACCGAATTTCCTGTAGTCACAAGCTCGTTGTGTGGTTCTCGAGATTAAATACAGAAGAGACAGAGGGACACAAGTGGAAGAATAAAAGTTCAGTTTCATGTTTGTCAGGAATCGGCTGTAATGACCCAATCGTATCCAGATGATTATGATGGCGGGAAGGAGCTCTTTTAGATCTTTTCTTTTAGGAATTTTTTTAACTTGCTTTTACAAAAGTAGTAGAGTAGAGTTGCAGATCGTGCCACAGCGTCTGACTGAGAAAAGCCTAGTAAACCTACTCTTGTTGCTCTGGACGCTTTAAGGGAAGATGATTTTCATGAGCAACAGTGGCCCTGTGTGTCTTAGTTTTCATTAATGAAATTGAAAATATGATGCTTTATGTGATGTCAAGGAAATAATGCAAATAATTTGTTCAGTGCACAGATATTTGAACACCTTACACACCTTACTGTTTCACATTGGTACATAAAAACAGCAAAAAGTGAAATGTAAGGCTGTAAAATTACACAAGACATTTGCATAATCCCATCCTGCTAAGGCACTATAATTATAATATTTTCACCTTTAGAGACAGATCTCATTTGAGAACTTATTTTGATACTGTGGGGCCAACAGAGTTGTAACATCTTATTTAGGCCTTATTGAAAAAAAGAGGCTTTACACTGGGTTAAAAAGAGTTGAACACACCTACAATGAGTCAGCCAGCTAGCATAATTTCCACTGTCTCTGAAATATACAGTCACTAGTTATCATGAAGTTTTGTGTAAGAGTTAGTTATGGTTAGAATCTGAGCCATTCATAGCCACAGCAACCATCCAAGACAGAGACGCCGGTGATTGTGTTTGTGTGTGTGTGTTTTTAATGAAATCAGTCAATTATAATGGTTATGTTTTAAATCTTTAGAGAAATGTTGCTTGAGATAAGGAAGTAGATAAACTACTGCATATTTCAGTGATTAACTAGAAAATATTTCTAGTAATGTGTATGAAAATCACGGCCAATAGGACTTCTATTTTCCCTCTCTTCATCTGCACAAAGGCAGCACCTGCTTTTTACTGGCCCCCTAACACCACCATTAACACCCTGTCATCATCAGCAAGTTATTTATTGTTTTAATTACTGACAGAAAGAGTATATAACAACTATAATATGTGCGACCCCTGCAGGTCCTCTACAGGGTCAAAGAGGGTCATCAGCTCCCTTTGCAAAATTAGTTCAAGGCCTGGGAGTCTTAAGTAGATGCAGGACTTCAGAATTTCATAGTTGGAGATGCTTAAAACACATGTAGACACTGAATGAGATGTGAAAGAATTCTGCTATATTGTGTTTAAATATGGCAGCATGCAGGTGCAGTGGTGAGCACTGGAGCCTCACAGCAAGAAGGTTGTTGGTTTGAACCTGATGGATGGCTGGGCCCTTTCTGTGTGCACTTATGTGTGCTTGCATGGGTTTCTTCAGTTTTCCACCTGCAATCCAAAGACATGGATATTAGGTTAAGTGATGTCTCCAAATTGCCTGTAGGAGTAGTTGTCTACCTGCATGTGTGGCACTGAAATAGATTGGCTTCACATTGTGTATCCCACCTTTTGCCCAGTAACAGCTGGCATGGCATAAATAATAGTTAGACTCTGTGATTTCTGTTGAATGTAGCATAGATGGAAAATCATATTAGGGTTATTAATGATAGAGTATGTAAAACCTGGAGATTTCTGCATTGCAAAGCTTCTGTCACAGAGTCAGGAAAAAGGACTACGACAGTAGCACAGCAGCTGCAGCATACACAAAACAACATCCATTAAACATTTGACAAATGGTATCTAATGTCTGCCTTTGATGGTGATTCAGATTCTTGCTGCATTCCTTTCCCACAGATATTTTTTTTAGATTTCCAAAAATTTCTAAAACCAACCAAAACCACACTAACATCAACCAGATTTAAGCAGCAAAATTTCCTAGTTGAAAAAACATTATTGGTTTGAACCCCTGCACAGTCCCATATGGCTATGGTCAAGCTCAGAATGCATCTGTGAGTGTGTGTGTGTGTGTGTGTGAGTGTGTGTGTGTCCTATGTGAGTGTTTTTGCATATATACAGGAGCGTGTACACAAGAGCATGTCTAACTGTGTCGAACTTGCATATCTGTGTTCATTCATGTTACATTTGTGGATGCTGTGGGTGAGCAGGGTGGGACAAAAGACCCTGATGTGGTTGCCTCTCAACACATGGTGATGGGGGCATGAGGCTCCACACATCAACAAGAATGTCTGGGAACATTCTGTGTGTGTGTGTGTGTGTGTGTGTGTGTGTGTGTGTGTGTGTGTGTGTGTGTGTGTGTGTGTGTGTGTGTGTGTGTGTGTGTGTGTGTATTTGTGTGTGTTTTCGGGCTGATGTGGCCATACTGATCATTATGTATGACGATGGCTTGGGAATATTTGTTCCACATACTAGGAACAGCTGCACTGCTAACCTTGAATGGTACACCGCCATCACTATCAATCGTACTGGGAAATTACTGAATCTCTCTTTCCCCTGTATGCATATGGACTTCTCCCTGTGCGTCGACATGGTTCTCTCATGGTTTTCATTATAGGGATTTTGCTTTCAAAATGCTACATTACATTGCTTGTGTTGGTTGACGTGCTTAGCAGCGACAGATTATCTGGGTCTTATAATGGAGCTTACAACATTTCCGATTTGATTTGCCTTTTGTTTACTTGTGTTGTGTTGTCTCGTGTAGCAACAGCATGACTCAAGTAAAGCTTGTGTTCATTGTGGCATAGATGGGTATGACACCTCATGTTAGAGTCCCCGGGTCACTGCTTTATGTCCTTTAAACCCAACACACTCTGTCTCATGATGTTTCCTTTTTTCTTTAAAGCTTCAGATCTTTTGACTCTGTTCATTACTTGTAAATGCACACACATTGGCCTTGTTAAGCCTTTTGAACCACAAGTGTAACATGAATGAAAACAGATATGCCACATAAATAGAGAAGGAACAGTTTGAGAATTAATGGAGATTATACAATTGTTACTCTATTTTATTAAACTAGAGCACTCCAGTACAACTCCACCACACACTATGACAATAATAAACCTATTGTAGAATTTAAATTCTTCTAGTTTCAACAAAAAAACTATGAAGTTATGGTATAATCTTAAAAATAGAATAAACAACACTGAAGTGCAAGTACAGTATTACTGTATGTTCCATGTTGACACGGCCACTGATATAAAGAAATATTAAACATCACTGTCATATTCAGAATGTAACTTAGTAGACGTTCGGTTTAACTTATAATTACGCCCTGCTTGTGAACAGCATTCCTGTGTGTGCTAGTGCAATGCACATTACAGTGTGGTACGCTAACACAGAGCAGCCCCATGATGTGCAGAAAGTAAATTGAAACTACTGCAATTGCACGTGAATGAAAGCAGAGAATACGCTTTAATGAGAACTTTCACGTTGCTGCAGCCAAGCTCATAGTTGGTAGGACTTACAGTATATACCATTTCCAAAATAACTTTGTTAAGTGTCGTGGTATCATATATCTGTTTCACAACACACAACTCTGTAAATTGTGGCTATGACACATGTCGAGGTTCTCCACGCGGTTCTGTGGCGGTTCCTCCAGTGGTTCCCTGAGTGGTTCTCGTGGTGTTCACTCTCCAAGCAGCTGCACAGAATCGGGGCCAATCCGCTGCTGACTTGACTGTTCTGCTTCCAGAAGTCAACCAACCCAGGCAAATGGAGTTCAGCTTTTCCAGGGATCTCGGGCTCCTGGGATCAAACATCGCTGCTAACAGGCGGCCTCGGCAGGCAGGCAGCGGTCACCACAGCACCGGCCCCATGGGCCAGAGGGAAACACCCTCCCTGTGGCTTACCTCTCCTGACAAATATTAAAGACCTGGCCTTCCCCTTTGGCCATTTCTGCTTTCCTTTAAATGTGTGCCATTTTGTGGTGGTGTAAATAAAAGGAAAAAAAATCCAGATACTTTTGCACTTCTTTATTTGTTTTTAATATCTAAGAATCTGGTGAGATCCAAAAAGAAAAACAACAAAGACAGACACCTTGCTTTAATTATTTCTTTCCTGTTATTGTGTGTCAATAAACTGTATGTATAAAATCTTGATAAATTCTTCTAAAATGATCTCAGAAAAAAAAATTCAACTTCAACTACAAGTGGGCTCTCGTGTGCCTCGTACTGGACTCTTTCCCTCTCCTTGCCTTTCTGTCCTTCTCTCTCTACCTTGCCTCTATTTTTCCTGACAGGGTTACGGGATTAGAAGCTAGGTCTTCAAAGGAAAAGGCCATATGCGTGCAGATTTACTACAAACACACGGTGGATAATTGCTCTAAGGGAAAAGGATTTACACTCCAGCAACCTAGAATCACAGGACACTTCACTGACTGCTGCAAAAAATCATTGTTACATTTTGCCCACTTGACAGCAACCCACATGTAACACTTTATCCTGTGTTCAAGTTAAGACTAATTTACTCTCTGAATCATCATGTGACTCATTAAAACATTTGCGTGTGGCAACTCCCTCCTTCTTTTCATGAGCAAAGAAAAATATACTAATTACACAATTCAACCACAGTACACCTAGGTGCTGAAGTGTATAAGAGAGCTATTAAAAACAAATACCCCAGTCTCAGTGTCAGTTTAAGGGGTGATATTGAGTGTGGGGAGGGAGTGTTGTAATGGAGTGATGTAAAGAGGTTTCCCTGTGTCTCTCGCAGTCTGTCACCAGGTGAATGTTTCAGCTCCTTCACTTCACCTCTGCTTCCAGTAGCCTGGGTATAATAAAGTCTTGTGTAAACAATTGCAGCGTTGGAAAAGAGAGACAGAAAACAAGAGAGGTGAGAAGAGAAAGGTTATGAGAGTTCACAAAGAAGGCTGTAGTTGTGAGGACACTTTTTTTTTCTTTTTGGATAGTGAGAGAGAGAGAGAGAGAGAGAGAGAGGCTGACTGAAAAATGGACCACAAAGTTTGAACATTGAGCTCATTTTCCTCTCCAGCAGAAGAAGACATCTGGAGAGCAGGTGTTACAGCCAGCTGTGGTAAAAAAGAAGAAAAGGCGCAAGAGTGTAGGGAAGTGCTCCCTCTACAGGTCTTTGTGAAACATTATAGGTCAGTGTTAATAACGGGGATAAGTCAAGACATGCCCAGGAAAGGACCATAGAGACTACTGCTGATCACTCCCGACTGGGTAAGGTGCTTTAGGTGTCTAACAGATCTGAACTAAAACATTATATAAAAAATGAACTTTCTCTATAGTTAGCATGGGTGCCTGGGCCCAGCAGCTTCTGCAGTGTGTAACACTGGGAAACAACATAAAGGTTTTCCAATAATATATCCATACATGTGCTATTTGTCTTTTGGCATATATATGGTGTGTGCATGTAGCGGTAAATATGTATTGCAAAATGATTCCATGCTTGCTTTGTACCTCACTTGCAAGTTGCTTTGCCTAAAAACCCCTGCTAAATAACTAACTGTAAATGCAATTATACGTATCACAAAAAAAAAGCAAAACATCAAAAGGAATCAACTAAGTTATTTTATTTCAAAATGTGGTTTGTAATAGTAAACTTTTGTCTGGGCCTTGATCTCTACAGAGTGCCAGGCAACAGTTTTGCAGGTGGAGGATTTAATTCCAGTTTACGACAGAAAGATTAAATCTACTTAAACAGTGCAAAGATTTGTACCTGCAATAATGGGTAATCTATGAGCCCTTTGTCCTAAGAAAGGTCTAAACCTGACTTCTTCACTGTACATCACAGGGATAATCTCCAGATGAAGATGTCTTACCAGTTATTATATTTAATCCACTTTTCATTATGTGGGGATAATAACCTGAAAATGTGTCTGCTCTTCATATGCTGACAGTCAACCTGTGTCATTCCATGCATCTGTACGTGCATGTGTACATACTGTACTGCATATCACAAGCACAAGAACAAAAACTTGAGGGTATATATTATATGTTTTGTATCACTGCCTGTGTGTGTGTGTGTGTGTGTGTGTGTGTGTGTGTGTGTGTGTGTGTGTGTGTGTGTGTGTGTGTGTGTGTGTGTGTGTGTGTGTGCCTCCACATGCCTGTTTGTGTACGTGAATTAGTGTGTTTGCACATTCCAGGCCCTCCAAAACCCTGTGTAATAAGCTTTACTTTGACATGCCCTGAAGATGAACCTGAGAATCAGCATCGTTTGACTTCTTAGCATTTGACATGGCTGCCAGTCAGCATCAGTGGTTGGATGAAACCAGAGCTGCTGCCCTCAGAGGATCTTGTCTCACCCTTTCTCTCCCTTATTCTGACTTGGTCTTCCGCTCCTTCTCTCACAGCTTTCCACTCCCTGCTCTGGCCAGGTAAATCTGTTTCATATGACTTTGGAAAAGGGGCCCACTGGAGAGGGTAACAGTAAAGGTGAAACACCACATAAAACTATACTTTTAGCAATATATGCATTCATATTTACAGCTGTGTTTCAGTGACATGTTAAAATGTAAATAAATAGAATAGATTAAAGAAATTTGTCAGAATATTATAACTTTATTCTTGAAAGACTGCAAATTTAACCTCAGAAGTATATTGATTTATTTGTACATGGCATTTAAATGCTATTGTACATAAGTTATCAAAGTTATTTTATCATAAATAACATACAATGTAACATAACAATATAAACACTAAATAATTTATAAGTAGCTGCAGGTCAAATGGCATTCATTCTTACTTTAGCTATATTTTGACTCTATTTGAATGGAAGCAAATGTTATTTCTTGTGTTAGCAACACTTTTGCGCTTGTTTTTCTCTCTCAATTCCACTCATCTGTTCAGCAAATAGGAAGCTACAGCTTGCAGTTATTACCCAGCTTAGTACTAAGACTGAACACAGGTGAAAACAATTAGTTTGCCCTTTCCCAAAGGCAAAAATGTGTTAAAAACATTTTAACACTGTAAAATTAGTGTTGTATGGAATGGATTACACAAATGACAAAAGAAGTTAATTGGTGAATCGCTGTGCTTAGCTAAGCTAACTGATTTGAGAGACCACCGTATCTTGAGAATCTATTGTCTCCTCTAACCTTCAGCAAGAAAGTGAACAACTCAAAAAAACAGTAGTCTATCAGAACAAGAATTAAACTATTTTGGATTAGTTTAGTCTGTCATTGTTGGTGAAACTGGATAGTTTTTCACCTTATATATACTTCATAATCCAGAGCTTTCAGAGTTTTGATTTTCCCCAGCCACAAATTGATGTCATGCTCATCAGCTTCCCTCCAGTCTCCTGAGAGTGCTGATAGGTGGTGGATCGTCGCTGCCAAGTTACAAAAGGTGAAACTTTGAGGGATGCCTTTCTTTGTGATTAGAGAAAGGTCAGTCAAAGTACTGCTCACTCCTGGACACATCGTCCATGCTTGTTTTAGTGGAGAATCAAATATAATGATTTGGCTCTGTCTCTGTATGATTCTCATCTCTCAGTCTGAGCTGTGTCTCTGTCTCCCAGAGTTTCACCTTAGTGCTCTCTTGCCTGTCTGCTTCATGATGTCTGCTGCAGCTCTGGTGTGTCTCTGTCTCCCTCTGGCTTTCTGTCTGCGCCTCTGTCTTCACGTTCTTCAGTCATTGTTGTTGTCCTCTTAACCTCATCACATTTCATTGGTTCACTTGCTGCTGTGTGCTGTAACAGATTGTTCTGTCTGAAGTTGTCTACCACCGTGTCAGAGCCAACAAAACATGACTTGCTGGCGAGGATGCTTGCCCAGACACACACATGCAGCACACAGCAAGGTCAGTTGGACCTGCCAATTAAAATATGATCAGAGAGCTAAAGATTTGGCCAGGTCTGATGTCCACATAGATATTTGTAATGTGAAAACAACAAACACGCACAAAAAAAAAGAAAATTTTAACTGTCAACCAAACCTATACCAACCACATCCAAGACGTCCTGAACCAAAATTGATTATTTGACCAACAAAAATTCAGATCAGATATCCCCCTTCCACTGGTCAAGCAGTTCAAGTTATCCCAAACCTGTTTTTCTGTCTCACACATGCAGCTGAACTGTTTCTGTCTCTCCCTTTCTGTATCTCTCTTTTTCAAACTCACAAACACACATACATACACACACACACACACACACTCACAGGGAACCAAGGTCATTATAGAGAGCCACTGAGCCAAAGATGATCAGAGAGCGCAAGGCAACTTAACCTTAAAAACCCAAGGAGCAGGATAAGCAGCCTTTTTCATGACCTGATATTATCATATTCATGCCTCATTCATAACAGACAAGCTGATCAAAAACCTTGAGCTGTTCCAAAAGGTCATATTTGGGTTCACTCTAGGTCAACCTCACCCATGAAAGCTGAGGGTCATGGGAAGCTGCAGTTCTTGGCTCGACTGGATAGGAACTTCACTGACAGGTTCTCTTGGAGGATGTTTGTAAAATGGCCGACCACTGATACCACAGCAAAGAGCAGAACTCGGTGACTGTGCTGTACATCCTGAGCCAAGGACATGGCAAGCACATCATGACCAATGATCTGAACCAGGGAGGAGGCACTGAAAAATGAGAGGAAGAGCCTGGCCTTTACTCTGGTTTTTGAGTAGGAGAAGATGTGTGGACATGTGCTCTCGTGTATGTGTGTGCGAGGGAGAGCTATGAGAGAGTGTGCCTATGTTTTAGTGGGCTGAATTGGTTTGATTACATTTGGAGATAGCAATCAGCTTCATTCCACTCGCTGCTTTATTGTCTTTGATGTCCAACGAGCATCCAGACGGAGTAACTCAACACATGTAGTCCACTGATGTACACACAGACACGCACACATGATGGGGAGGAATCTCAGACAGGGCGCTGTCTAGTTGGCATATTCTGACTGTGCTCACTTGTTTTCGCTCATTGTATCACACAGGTGTGTAGAGAAAACTAGCTGTTGGCACTCTTCTCTCCGACTTCCCCATCCACCACCCATTGTTCTATGTCCCATTCCTCCTCCCCTGTTTATTCATCTGCTTTTATCAGCGTTGATATTTCTCATTTTTTGTGACAAGTGGTTTTCTTTGTAAGCAAACACATTTGGAAATGCTCTGTCACTGTTTAGGATTGGAAAAGACTGTCTGTGAGTGATTGTGGCGGGGAGGTACAGCTCGAAACCACACACACACACACACACACACACACTCATACACACATGCAAATGTTTGAGTCGATGTCGTGGAAACGGGCGATGTTTGGTCCTGATAGTTTCTCTCTCTCTTTAATTGTGGGGAAATGGGTTTCAGATGTTACTGTGCGACTGATCACTTTGGGCCCCGCTCGGCCCCGTCATGTCCTCCCAAACCACATCAAGGGCCGATGTGGGATGATAGCGGCGCAGCAAGGGAGGCCCGCTGTGGGGCTAAAATGCTCTACTGGGTACCCCGTGCAATAACAAGATCCACAATAGCAGTAGCTGTGTGATCTGTCTGCTAAGCTAGGCCGTGTCGCTGTCTACTGTGCGATATGTAATGCTACCGCACAGGGACAGCTAATCAAATGTGGCTGGTGCAAAACATTTTCAGCTGAGGTTCACTTGTTTCGGATGTAATGTGTTCACATGTATGTGATGTCTTTGGTGCTACTGTTTTGTGTTTGCTCACCTGCATAGGAGAGGTCAAAAGTCAGGGATATCTGCAGATGCTGCCAGGTATTTACTGCCTAGGGAAAAGTCATATTTCACTACATAGGAGCTGTAAGGTCTGATATTCTAATGTAAATGCTGCTGTTTAAATATTGTTTACTCATATCAAAATGTATTTAAACAAGGTATTTTAATGGTGTTTAACTCTACATTATGACTTTTAATGTTTTTCTGAAGTCAATGAAAACTGGCCTCCACATATTTTCAGCACCTGTTGAAGAGATGTAGATCACTGTGGGTGTAACAAACCCACATTCCAGTAATAGAGCCTTTTCGTTGCTTTGGTTTGTTTTCCTTGGATGACTCCTTGCCCCTGGGTGAGGACTATGGTAATTCACATGGGAGAAAGCAAGGGGTTGATGTCATGTGTTCCAGCTTCAAGAGCAGCAGGAGGAGAGACACAAAGATGCAATGTTGCCCTCTGTTGGTGGGATAGGCAAGGAGTGTTTTTGTGGGATGGCGTGAAAGGGAAGGAGGAGGGTGTGAGATGGAGGGGAAGTTAGATAGCCACCAGTTGATGGAAACGTATCAGCCAGCTGGCCAGCAGCCACACAACTGTGGAGTTCTCCGTGATCTCAGGCTCAGAGAAAATACAACAGCCAGAGGCTAGAAGGGGGCTGAAAAGGGTCTATTTGCATTGAAGCTAACCAGGCAGTTGTGCTTTGTTTGCAGTTACAATAGATATTTAGAGTAGAACTTTTCTTTGTACTGGAAGTTCACCATAGAAGAACCGGTCGTGTGCTGGTTTGTGAGTCGGACTCACACC
Organism: Anabas testudineus; assembly: GCF_900324465.2. Classification (NCBI taxonomy): domain Eukaryota; kingdom Metazoa; phylum Chordata; class Actinopteri; order Anabantiformes; family Anabantidae; genus Anabas; species Anabas testudineus. The sequence goes on from NC_046629.1 coordinate 18,129,476, forward strand.
TGCAACTTTGCAAACATCTGACTTTGTGTGGTAAGCCCTCGCTGAATCTTTGATGTGCAAGAAAATCGAAGTCAATGATGAAGTAAATACAGTGAAAATGGTATGTTGTAAAAAAAAATCCACAGAAACCAGGACAGGTCACAGAGCCGTTGTCCTGTGGCTATGATAAGCCCACAGATGAAAACATAAGACATCTGTTACCCATATTTTGTGGTCCTTCCAAGAGGAGCAATATGAGTTTACTCCAAGAGCCTCAGTATCACTACAGCCTGTGTCTCCAATCACACTTTCTCTCTGTCCTCCTCCTGCTCTCTTCAGTAGCTCCTATTGAGCATCAAAGCCTTCCTGTTGAGCAAGAATCCCTACTGTGTAAACAGTGCTCCAGTCTTTTCCAACTGAGAAACAGATTGGATTTGAACCTGTAAATGAACCTCAATATCTGTACTTTACCACAAAGGGGTATTAGGGTGTGGATAGAAAGAGGCTTATCTAGATTTTTCAGGAAAAGACTAGCATATAATATGAGAGCATAATATAAATTATCATAATAAATTATATTTTTTAATCACATTCAAATGTACAGTGGCAAGAAAAAGTGTGTCAACCTTTTGGAGTTCCATGGTTTTCTGCATTAATTTGTCATAAAATGTAGGATTAATAAATATAATGTGCCTAAAATAATAATAAAGCAGGTCCAAATCATGATGTTTCCTCCACCATACTTTACAGTTGGGCTGGTGTTTTCATAATGATCTGCTGTGTCCTTTTTATGCCAGATGTAGTGCTGCATATTCTTTCAAAATAGTTAAATCTTAGTTTCATCAGTTAGCAAAACATTTTACCAATACTGCTGTGGAGTGTCAATGTGCTCTATGGCAAACTTCAGACATGCAACAATGTTCTTTTTAGTAAACAGGAACTCTCTGTGTGGCGTCCTGCCATAAACACCCTGCTTGTTCAATGTTTTACGTACTGTAGACTCGTGAACACAGATGTTAGTCAGTTCAAATGATGCCTTCTTGGGGTCATTTTGACTGAGCACCCACTTCTTGGTAGAGTAACCACAGTCCCAAAGTGTCCCCATTTGTAGATTGTTTGTCTAATTGTAGACTGGTGAATTTCTATATTCTTTGACATCACTTTGTAACCATTTCCAGCTCTATGGAAATCATCAATTCTTGATCGTAGATCCTCAGCATGCTCATTTTGTCCAGGCATGGCTTACACTTGCTCAGTCGAAGTAGCTCTAGTCCACACCTCCAAACAAATTTTTGTTATTTTTGTTACTTATGCTAGCACCTGATTCCAATTAGCCTTTTTGAGGTCCTCATTCCAGGGGTTCACATACTTTTTCCACCAGCACTATGAAGTTTTTATTGTTGTTCTTAATAAAGACATGAAAGATCAGAATTTTTTTTTGTGTGTGTTTGTGTTATTTTAGTCACATTATATTTGTTGATACTCTTGAATTAGATGAAGATCAGATCACATTTTATGACAAATTAATGCAGAAAATCATGACATTGAAAAGCTTTGCATACATTTTCTTGCCACTGTTAAAGGAGGGAGGGGATGCACTTGTGGCTTTGCTAATGTAGTGTTAATGCCATTTATACACATACTGGAGTAAGTATGCGTGTCTTGCACAGGCAGACACACATATGTCATAAATACATATACACACACAGACTCAATGATTATCTGGACACCTTCTACCAAAGGACCCCCAGACAAGGGCGCTACCTGGTGGGTATGAAGGGTAATACACACAATTTCATGCGCAAGTGCTCAAGGGAAATAATAATTTGTTTTTGTTTGTTTATTTGTTTGTTTGTGTGTGTTTTTGTTCTCCTCACTCATTTTCACACATTTCCCACCTTTTATGACAGTTTTTGTATGAAAGACAGCTGTGGGTTTACAAAATGCTTGTCCCACTACTTTCCTGAAAGGACCATTCAGGTTAAACCTAATTGTCATAAAGCTGCATTTTTGTTACTGACATTCTGAAGAGAAATTATTAAATATAACATAATGCACATACAGTCTGTCTATGTATGTCTGCCCTTCAGTGCAATAAAAAAAACTCCAGTCTGAGACATGCACAGATCATCCACATTAAAGTCACCTGTTGGTTTTCATGACCGCTATCAGTCCATCACAGCTTGCTGCACATGCTATGCTGATAGGCCACAAACCAGTCATGTAGTTCATCCTTACAAAAAATAAAACCACCAGGTGGATTTAATCCTCTGGCTGACCGGTGTATTCTGTACTTTAATGCACATATTATGAAATAATAGTTTGATTTGAGCAAGTCAGACAACAATACTGGCTCAACACTGTGCAGTGATTGTCCATTTTTTCATTTCTTATCATCTTAATCTTGTGCGTTGTCTATGTTCCTTTCATAAATTTCTGTGATGATGATAATTATATTAAGAGCAGGTTTTCTATATACTCCATCGTATGTGTTGTGTGAGTGCATGCATGAGTGAGAGATTTTACCTTGACTCTGAGCGTGTCGCCATCCGCATTTTGGCTGCACTAGATAAGAACATCAAAGCATTTGAATGCTTATCGGCCCTTGTTGTAATTATAGCAGTGAGCCACAACAGTACAGGACAAGACTGCAGGCTGGTGTTATATGAGAGGAAAGACCTACATCCAGCCGTAATGTGTGTGTGTGTGTGTGTGTGTGTGTGTGTGTGTGTGTGTGTGTGTGAGAGAGAGAGAGAGAGAGAGAGAGTGAAAGAGAGATCTTAGCCTTTGATCACCTGGTTGTGTTTGATTGAGTTGGTACAGTTCTAAAGCCTCGTTTTAATATTACTGTGTGCTTGTCTTTTGTTACATGATTCAATAGGAAGCAGCAGGTGGGGGTTGTTTAACACCAGATGTGCTTTTGTGCCATTACAGCTTACATGTGTCTAAACAGGATGGCCACATGAGCTTTACCAGCTACTGCTTCCACACTGGTATAAATAATGTTTTTTTATTTGCAAATAGTTATTCAATCTTAGTATAGTATAATAAAACATGCAAACATGAACATCGAGCACAGTTGGAGATGAGAGCTTATCTTACTATACTGTATTTAATTAACATGCATTCATGAGCTTATCATCATTTGCTGGGTGACATTTGTTGTCAATGGCACCAACAGATATCATCACGATCATATTATGTTGGTGTTTTTTTCACAGCACATACAATTTTAGTCATTATGCTTGGGGGAAGTAAATATACACAAATCCAGTTATAAGAGCGACTCGCTAACAGAGGTGTAACAGAGCTGTGCAGACTGGCTGCACATTTCTCAATGAGAGGATGATTCTTTATGATAGATGAACAGCCCCATTCAGTGGTGTTAACAATTCTGCTTTGTCATGGATGGGAAAATATGTGAATGTCTGACAAGTGTGTGTAAGTGTGTGTGTGTGTGTGTGTGTGTGTGTGTGTGTGTGTGTGTGTGTGTGTGTGTGTGTGTGTGTGTGTGTGTGTGTCTGTGTGCGCGCGCGCGCTGTTATCAGCAACTCCATGGCCATGCAGCTGCCGACAAGACGAAAGGAGGAAGCTCTTTTTGTAAGTGTGTAACATTCACAGTGACCCACCTGTTTCTCTGTGCATGTGTGTGTGTGTCAGTGTGTGTGTATGTGCATGTGTGTGCCTGTCTCTGTTTGTATGATCCCACCTGTCTCTCTGTCTCACTCTACTCTCTGTAGATTGTATTTTGCCTCCACCTGCCCATGTCAGCTGTGCTAATCCCTCCCACTGGCTTTGATAGACACATCTTCGATAAGAAACGACATCCGATCCCTTTTACTAACGTTTGATCTGCACAACACACATGCGTACACATACACACAAGCACACACAGAGGTATACTCTCAAAAACCAGATGAAAACAGTGTTAAGATTATTTCTGCTTATCATTTTTCTGAACACCATCTTTACTTTCTCTTTTTGTATAATTGAAGTAGTAGAGTAGATATTTGTCTTCATAGCTGTGCACTCAATTGGAGGGACAGGCAAATAAATAACAAACTGTAAGTAAAGATAACATCAAATGCAAATGCCTGTTTCACATATATAATATTTTACTGCCATATGAACACACTCTTAAAGCACTGCAGTATGTTTTTCTCCTGTCAGTGGTGTGAGTCTCCCTATTCAGCCCCTCTGTCTTGTTGGCAGACAATCAGTTGATGGGAGAATTCTGTCACTAAAGCTAATATTTGTCAGAGGTCTCAGAAACCTTCACTGCTCCTCTCTTCAGTCACTCTGCCCGACATGTTGATCCACAGTTTCACTAAAACTAAATAAATGCTAGGATGAGGTGGCGAAGACGCCCGTTGACAGGACATGTCACTAGAAAGTCCCTCATGACAAATATTTCCACACAGAGTGGGTTGATTTGCAGTCGGCTGGATGTGACTGCCCTCTGGTGGTCAACTTTTCTGCCTCAACCCGGGGTAGCCAACCCTGGTCCTCAAGTGTCCCTTTGGTGAAATTGAAATAAACAGATAAGTAAATGGGATCACCACATTGGGCCAACACCCATAGATAGAAACAAAATGTAAGCTGGGAATATTATCTTTCCAACCTGTACCATAACAGGATAAATAAGTGCTTTAAATAAACTGTAACTACTCACACAGTTCTTTAAAAGGCTCCACACAGCATTAAAAACATGTGTTTAAAGATGACAGGTATAGAAGCCAAATAGAAGCCACTACATGACATTATGAAAGCAAAGTGATTTGGTAATAAATGCTGTAGATCGGTTTAAAATGCTTAAAATTGTGTGGGTATTGTATGAGTAATCCAGACACCCAGGAAAAATGTTACAGCTGCCACAGTTGCACTGAATCACCACCAGGAGGCAAACTTACCACAGCAAATGGAGAGAGGCAAACTTGTGAATGTCCTCCTTTTACTGTAGGTGTCTGATTGCATAATCCTGAAAGGCACGGAGGAGCTGAAAACCTGTAGATATGTCACAGCATGTTAAAGGAGAGAATATCAGCACGACATGTCAAAGTAGGTTAAACTTTGAGTTGATACACTGACTGATCACATGCTGAGATTTACTGTGGTATTGGTCTGAAAATTGAAGTAAACCTATTAATCTATTACAGATAATTAACATGCAGACGGTAAAAAATCAGTGACAGCATTAAATTTCCCTGGTAAATGTTGTAGTAGACAGGGCTCAGCATGGGAAAAACACACAGTGCATCACAGGTTGCTGCACATCTGGCTCCGTAACTCCAGACCAGTCAAGTCAAATGGTGAAACATTAAAACCACCATGTGACCAGGTGGATTTAAAGCTGTGTCTGAGCACTGTAGGGTCACATGTTTGGGAAATTAGGGTTGCTGCTGGGTGCTGTATCTCAAAAAGTGTGTATTATAAGATGAGTAATGTTAATGCAAAAAGAACCTTCAGTAACACTTAATTCTGGTCATGTTGTCGTATCTATCAACTGTATGTTAGTTAGTTTTTTTTTTTGCATATTGTTTATGCATTATGTGTGTAGGTTTCATAAAGATTTTTACACAGTATTACATTTCTGGTGTGTTTTAATTTTGTTTTGATATCAAGTGAAGCTGCACTAATGGTTATGTCTAGTGTGAAAGGGGTAACTCATGGTGACAAACCCACAGGGAATATGACTCAACTCTGCTGTTTGCTTCAGCTCTACAGAACTAATTAGTCTATCTTGGAATTAGTTTGATTTTCCAGTCGATAAACTCCTCCTGCTCATTGCCAGCCAAAACAGGCAGCTGCGTTTCAGCAAGAAAATGTCTGATCAACCCATTACACATTAAACATCTTTAACCAAATGATGGACAAAAAAAAAAGTTAATGACAGGCTGCTGAAAATATATATTTGTCAACTGTATAGACGAGGCTAAGACAGAGCTAAAGTAGAGTTAATACTGTATTAGAGTTAAATTAATCTGGAAGACAGAAACACGTATCAAATAAATGTGTTTAGAGCTATATAATTTGGAAATATTTCAATCCGGTATTTCGTCACTAAATCTTGTGATTGTTATATACTGTATGTTGTTTTTATCTACATGCTATCTGTTTGTCTATAAACTGAATGTTTCATGTCTAATACATTGAGATTATTCTTCTGTCACGTCTGTTTGATTTGGGATGAAAGCGTGTCTTTTGAAGACCATATAATCTATGAGGCACTGGATCAAACGTTGGTATGATCAAAAAGGTTTGGCTGAAATGGGACATTATTGTTACATAGTTTGGTTTGAATTACCTTCCTGCTTCAGTCTTTTATCCTGACACAGTGGTTTGGTTTGACAACAGGTGTCATAAACAGCTTATTGCTATTAATTTCATATGCTTTGAATAAAAAATAAAACTTCCCAACAGACGTGACCGACTAGAGTACCAATCTGTATTGATACTGGGATTGACAGCCAGTTGATTTGATTGTAAAGGACTGAAAAACAAAAGAAAGGCTATAAAAAGCTACAGGATGCTCACCTCAATGTAGAGAAAACGCACACTCAGCATGTACAGTTAAACTGGATATGTTTATGTAGGAAGACTGACATCAGAACATGGTTATGTATCACATGATCCTTTCCAAATCAGCTGAAAGGAAAAGTCTATTCTGAAGATTCCACAGTGTCAGACTTGAGCGCTATTTGTATCTGTTTCTAATTCCAACTGATTGTAAAGATCAGACAAGCAGTCAGTCATGTAACCTAGTGGAGGAGTTCCAGTTCTACTGTGCGTAATTGGATCACCTTGATGTTTCCTGAAACATGCTATGTACTCCCTCTGTAGGTGTGTGGGATTAAAACGTTCTCTACTGCCTAGAAGTGCATCTGCACAAAGTATTAGCAAGTATGTCTTATAGCCTGCAAGTCATGTCCTGACCAAAAGAGATTTGGAGGTGTTTAAACAATCAGGCATAAAAAAAAAACATTCATAGAGCAGATCTGCAAGCTCAGTGTCACGATTGTCTTATTTAAGTTTTTCATGACCTGTCTAGTGATCGTGCAGCAGTACTTTCACATTTTAAAGATGAACATTTTAATACCTCAAAAACTCGTCAGGGAGCATTCCTGTATGAAGAAAAATGACGTCCTCATGGTGAGATGGAAGCTAATTTGTTGTTTTGTGCTTTTGAGCTGTGGGGATACGTTTCCAGTAAAACAAGTCAATGAAGCAATGGAGCTATTGAGTTTGAACAAAGAGGTCTGTGGTGAGATTGTTGATGATATTCCACACATTGCCATAAACTAATGTAAAATATTGAATTTAACTCAAGCTGGTGTCGTAGCGTGATTCTAGACAGAAAAACATCTCAATCATCTATATTCCCCAGAAGCATTCCCTCGCGTCTTGGTTGGCAGGGGCTGGCTTTGTTATGAAGCTGTCAATGACATCTGTATGAAGTTCCAAATATCTCTTATCTTGGGTCTCAGTCATCAGATATGAGCAGGGTGACAGTTTTAAATAGACCTAACTGGAAATGATGACAACGTTTCTACATAAAAGATTCTAAGGGGTTAGGGTTGTTTACATTAACATGTAATAACTATCAGTGTACAACAGCAGTAGCACATGGTGTCTCCCAAATCACTATCATCAACAGGATGAATACAGAATACCCTGTACACCCTTACCATTCACAAATAGTGATGAGTGCACACCTTTTTTTTCTGGTGGCATGACAATGTTTGAGGAGCAATGATGTGACTGCACTCATACCAACACTGATCTTCCAAAGGTCCGCTTTAGCAGACCAGCTTATGAACCTCATCAGATGTGTTTGCTGCCTGTGCATTGGCTATTAATGGAAACCTGGGCCTAAAAACAACATTCCTGGTGATTGGATTATTGATTGACTTTCTCATTGGCTGACTGTGCTGCCTGTCAGTGGCTGCGCTTGTTGGTTCGTTCAGACTTACGAATTACGCAAGGCGACTTATCTTCGCTTGGGCTGCAGCCGTAGGACTGTGTGTCGCAGCGTCTCTGTGCTGAGGCGCTCACAGATCATCTGTTGGAATACAACTTCGCCAGAAGAAAAACAGCCCCAGCTTCGTTTCCGCGCCGCCAAACGAGCCATCACACGGAGTAAATACGCGCGTAAATGGAGTTTCAGTCGCTGTCGTGACTGGTCTTCGCCGCCTCTCACCCTGCAGAAGATTCTGCGTTAAAGTCGCTGCAGCATCCACACCAGCGCGGCTCTCTCCTCTGCAGTCATGGGTACCGTCCTCTCTATATCTCCTGCGACAAAGAAGGCATCTATTATGGACGCCGAAATCGCAGGAGATGGACTGAAAAACGACAAGAGCCTCAAACGGCACTCGATGTTCGTCTCTCTCTCCTGGAAGAAGCTGGTGGCCAATTCGGCCAAGAAGAGCGCCAAGAAAGTGACCCCGAACCCGCTGCCCACCCGGGAGCTCCCGTCCAGCCAGGTGGCCCAGCTCAACAGCGAAAACGTCAGGAAAACGCACCAAACCGAAGAGAAGAAACCCAAAGCGCCCATCCCAGTCCCGGTGCCCACGGTCCCCACGGTCCCCACGCAAACCAACGAGGCTGTCGTCCAAAATGGGAGGCTGTCCTCGGTCCAGAAACAGCCCAGCAGCCTGTCTCTGGTGTCGCCGAGGAGGATTGTCATCCAGGCTTCGACGGGAGAGCTGCTGCGCTGCTTGGGAGACTTTATGTGCCGCAGGTGTTATAAACTGAAAGAGTTAAACAGCGGAGAGGTGATCCTGTGGTTCCGAAACATCGACCGGACTCTTTTGCTGCAGGGCTGGCAGGACCAGGGCTTCATCACGCCGGCTAACGTGGTGTTCGTGTACCTGTTGTGCGAAGACACGATAGCGGACAGCATCAGCAGCCCGGCCGAGCTGCAGGGCACCTTCCAGACTTGCCTCTACCTCGCCTACTCCTACATGGGCAACGAGATCTCCTACCCACTCAAGCCGTTCATGATTGAGTCGAACAAGGACGTTTTCTGGGAGACGTCCCTCCGGATCATCAACAGGATGAGTGCCAAAATGCTGCAGCTCAACGCAGACCCGCAGTTTTTCACCGAGGTATTCCAGGACCTCAAAAACCAACGAGACAGCAGCGAGTCAAACCTGGATCGCTGACGTGGAAACGAACAAGAAACTGGTGTTTTGTTTTTTTGTTTTTGTTTTTTGTTTTTTAACAAAAAGAAATAATAAAAAAAGAATGTTGTTTGCAAAACCACACGACGCTGGTTTTGAATGTAAGAGCCAACGCTGAAGGCTGAATGTCTCTCACGGTGTTACACAACTTCAGTATGGTGTTTAGGCTACAGTGTAGGAGATTTCATAAATGCATGCCAACGGTAACTTGTCCTCTTTTGTCTTGTCCCTCGAGTGACGCGGGGACTGACTTACAAATCTACAAATCCCATTCTGCGTTTCATTCATGATCAGCCTACTTTGAGAGCTGATGTCGCAGTGAGCTGAGGTTGGAGAAGCAAACAGCTAAATAGATAAATAAATAAATATATAAATAAAGACCAGGAATAGCTCTGTGTTTGTGAGGAGTCGAGAGGCGGAGCTGTCCGAGGTGCTGACCTTTGCAGTTATTTCTCTCCCCTCCGCACTCTGCTGTTTGAGTCACCTTAAGCAGGTCGGAGTCAGCCTGAGCACACTTAGAGGTATAGGTACAGTATACTGTGCTTTTTTAATGTTAAGTTAAGCTGTTGCACATGCAGCAGGTATCAGAGGCATGATATCAACTGTAGATATTTCTCCATCATAGGGTGAAAAGCTAGACTCCATCTGCAGAGCTCACATGTTAATAGGCCTCTTGTGCAGTAAAAGCACCACGGCTGCCCGTATGGCTATTTTAATCCCTGGTTTGAATATAACTCTTTTCAGGTCTTCTTGCACCAAATTTGATCATGTCAACAACCACGTTTTGTTGCCTACCAACATTATACTGCAGTGATGTACCTGTAAATGGGTTGTTGGTTCAAGCCGAACATGAGGGTATGTAAAAGGAATGTAAAATAAGTGAAGAGTGGATCTTCCCTTTGGAATGTGATAAACTGCACTAAATAGGCCCATAGATGGCCAAACAGCAAATTATCGACCCTTGGCCTCTGTTGTGTATTGTTTTTAAATACACCTTGGCCGTTGTGATGTATTGCTTGGCAACATATTACAGAGGGCAACTAGACACTTGATGGAATGTAAAGTTTTTCAAGAGATTTATTTTTAAATCTCATTTGTGCCAATTATTCTATATTCTTGGCCTGAAACTATATGGTTTACATGTACATATCCCAGATGTTGGAATTTCCACTTTATTTTTTTTTTCCTCTGCCTGTTTTGAAGGTGGCTGCAGATGATGTAGTTCAAGCATCACAAAAACAAATAGAGCTCAGTGGTCAAACGGTGTTTTGTAAATACGCCTCGGTTGGGTCTTGGTTTACCGGATTCAGTTCTGTTTCACTTCAGTCAATTCAGGATAGATGTTCCTCTATCATGTAAATATTGAATGTAAAAGGTCTCATCAATAAGCGACAGAAGACTATCGTTTGCACATATATGTCATTGCATAAGCTAAAGGTAAAAGTGATTTGACTCCAACTCTGAAACCAAACAAATAGGACAAAACGTGACAGTTAGTGTTTAGTATTTTGGTCTTTCTAAGTGATCATTGTGTTGTCGTGTCGTGAAGTCATTGCTTGGAAAGTGGAATATAATGCTGCTACTTTGCACAGACCTTCGATGTTTTTTGCACAGTGGTGTAACATAATGGTCATGTACCAGTGTTTCCTTTCAGGCGCTGGAGTCTTTGGCGTTAAGTTTGCAATTATTGTCACCAAGTCTTGCTCTAGGCTGATCATCTGTGAACTACTGTAGATCTTTTTTTTGTACAGCTCATCTTTCCTATATATCAGCTATGAAAAGGGATGTTTAGATGCGCCTGTTGTCTGTGGTGTTGCACCACAGTTGCATTCACTCTCTCTACATGTCAATAAAAGGCCAATACAGTTATTGTTTATGGTGACTATGATGAAATAAACCCAAACTTATGTAGGATCTGTGGTCTCTCTTGCATTGTTTTGGTCATTCGACACATTTCCTCAATGATACTCTGTGTACATTACTGTGTATTGCTTAACGCATGAACACATACACTCATGGGTCGTGTTTGTACAAACCTTGCACTTTACTAAAGCAGTACTTAACATGGACAGCCTCTTATCCACTCACAACACCCACTAATCCTTGACTTGAAGGGAACCCTTGAGACACGGTTATGTAATAGGAATAAGTCCATGACGAATATGCTTACTGGGATCTGTGGGGGATGTTACTATAGGTTGCCATAAGACTGAAACTCATTGCATTTTTCGTTTTTTTTTTTTTTTGCCCCGAAACAAGCCAATTTATCACATATGGTCACTACTGTAGGGGAAAATGTACAGATAATAACATAATAAGTTAAAATAACAAAGGTACAGTGTATAACCAATGTCTCTAAAACCTCTAAAAATGTAGCTGCATCACTTCCCTAAAACATGTTGCAGTTGCTTTAGCTGTGTAGCAGTGTCGTGCACTGAGGACAATGAAGGCTGCTGACACATATAAAAGGATATTTTTGGCATCCCATCTGTGTCTTGGGTATTCCAAATGGGGCCACATAATGAAAAGGGAGCACAGGCGACCGAACACTAAGAAAGTTCGTTGCAAAAAGCTCAGAATTTAAGAAGCAATCTTCAAGCACCCCTCTGCTGTAATGGTCTCTCACTCACATGTTTTTGAGAAGGATTTTCTGAGACGTACAAAGAAATAGATTGAATACATATAAATTATGCCTCATTTGATTTAGCATCAAAACATGCTACGTAATGTGAGAAGCTTCTGTGGTTGAGAACATGGCTAGATTCATGGGTTACTGTATGACAGAATGGAGCTGGATTGGTATGGCTTTCCTCCTGGTTTTATGAATAAGACACGTGGGCTGGAGGGTTCCTTCATGTGATTGGTTAGAATCTGCTGCAGTCTCACAACTGTCTGATTCTCTCTCCCTCTCTCTCTGCCTCTCTATGTGTTTTACAGGGACATACAGTACCCATTTACAAACAAGAGAATGAAGAGAGGAAGACAGACATGACAAAAAAATAAATAATGAGAGAAAGAGAACATGAACAAGGGAGACAGAGATGGAGAGGGTGGAGGAAAGTGGGAAAAAACAAGGCAAATGAGGACACAGAGAGATGGAAAAGAGGGAGACAGATAGGTTTTCACTTATTTCATTTACAGACATCAAATGCCAGTCTGATGACGACAAGGAATAGAATCAAATCTCCCAAATTAAACATGTTAAATGTGAAACTTTAGCCTATGAAGTAATGAGCTCTTTCTAGTTGATTATGACAGCAAATGGCCATGAATTCATTTACAGTTATTGCACATTGTAGTATATTTTTGCACACTTAATGCACACACTATTGCTTCTGTGAAAGTGGTAGAGCCACCTTATCACTAGCAGCATAAAAACAGTATTTAATGTAAAAATATCTTTGAAATTCACACACCATCTCTTCTCTGTGAACTGACGACAGACATATTCTGATGTATCGGTTTCGACTATGTAATTAATTGTCAAAAGGAATCAATTTTAAACAACGCGCCACTGTGTTTAAAATAGATTTCTTGTGATAGCGTCATTTTTTTTTTCTTCTCCTTTCTCGGTCTTCACAGGTTATGTTCATGGCAGAGTCCTGTTGCGGCATTATGTAACTGGCTCCCAGTGCAGTGTTGTGAGCCTTCTCTTCATTATTAAGATTCAACCCAGGTCTCTTGTCTGCCAGCCTGCTTTCTGCATTCTTCTCCACTGTGTCTCTATAGTAACGGGTAGGTAAGTGAATGAGAGCTGGACAAAGTGAGCTGTGTGGGGCTGAGCGTGGGCAGAACCACTGCACAACACACTGCAGTGATCATTAGAAGACACACACACAATCACACACACACGGTGTTTGTGAACGTCTGTTGGTCCAGGCATGTGTCCACATTCACACACTGTTCTTTCTTAGCTACCTATGCTTTGGCACTTTTTTCTCTATCTAATCAGCAGTAATGAAACACAGGACAATAGCAACAATATTATTAATCACATTACATTCACTGACTCAGAGGAGAAAATGACCCAGTCACTGTATGACTTTATGAATGCATCAAATATTGATATTAGATTGCTGTTATTAGTTTTTATTTTCTATTATATGTACAATCCCTCAGTTGAGTCTGTTGCTCTGTGTGGGTTGTGAGATGGTGTAAAACAAAGCTACATTAAATGTCATCATCTGTTGCCATGACTGCAAATGAAAGACTGAAGAAATTAACTAAATTAAGTAATAAGTCATCGACTCATGTGAGTGTACTTAAGTACAATGCTGACATTCTTTACTGGAGCGTTTTTCCAGCTGAGATTTTACATTGAAAAGTGTGTGATAAGGTTCTGAAGTACAACACAAAACAGCTAAAATATGACTTAAATTAGCATTAGTGAATTCAAGTGAAGGCTCTAGGTGCTTCCTCCAGCACTGGTGACAAAGCAGGACAACCTAAAGATGGCCTGTTGTTTTGTATCTTAGCTTCTTTACGTCACCCTGTCATGGAAACTTCACCATCGTCATCTGAGTGGAGCAATGACCAAATCTGCACCAACTGAGAGCACACCCTATAGGGATTATGTCTATTTTGCTGTCCTCCTGCTACACCACCCCCTCCATTAATCTCTTTAACCAGATTACTCAGGCGTTGAGGTGCAGATTGAGACAGTTGGCTGCCACTTAGCAGGTAAGTTCTGCCAAAGGACTTCAGCAAACTTCTTTGTCAAGTTCATCGAAAAGTGAAATGTTTGATCCACTGTACATAATACCACATGGAAATAACACTGTGAATTTCTTTATTATGTAATATGTAACAAACCCATAGCACTGTACTCATTTCTTCATTCACGACTCACCTACACACTGTTCATTGTTATTTTCTCCTTATTGGACAGTGAATCATTTCACACTGCATCAATCTACATGATTATTCATCCATTTAGTTTTATGGAACAGACGTAATATACCTGGATTTTGGTGTAGAGGTTCTTCATTTATCTTAACTGACAAATGAACATTTCAAGTCTTTGACAAATTATAACTTCATGAAAAATAGGCTACTGCTGGTCCTAGATTCACATTTGGGACACCTACAGATTACAGGTGAGTGTCTCTACTGAAAGGGCTAAATTCACTGCGGTAGATTGTCCTTGAGTGTGTTCTTTTACCTCTCTGTTTTCTCCCTTCCTAACCTTTTTAGGTCTCTCTCCTTTCCCCGTACCTCTTTCTCTCAAGCCTCTTATTCTCAAGTCTATTTCAACACCATGTAGGTGTACTGTTCTAATTTAGCTGAGCCTTCATTACCACTCTCTCCAGCTGGAAGAATGACTCACTGACTGCAACACTTCACACAAGTCACACAGAGCCCACTGACTGTCTTACCCTGTGTCCTAATAATAATAACCTGCCCTCCTGGGGCACAGAGTCCTATTTTTCTGCACAGAACATATGATATGTGGATGCCTGTCAGAATATAATGAAAATTTGAGCAAATACAACAAAACAGTGTTTGTTGTATACATTGTTTGTCATTACAAATTGTTAATCCACACTGTCTGAGAGTATCAGTTTGAATTACAAATCTGTTGATGTCTGTTTTGTCCTTGTGTCGTCAGAGTTAAATTGGAGTTAAAGTTAGACGGCTCTCAGTGCTCAGATGACAGAGCTTCTCACAGAAAGCTTATGAAAACAAATTATATTCCAAATTGCCTTACGACACAGCAATAATAATAATAAACAGCAAAGGTTTACACCTAGTTTGACAATGATCATTGTGCCCTTCAATACTTTGAGCATACGTTTGCGTCGGACTGTCCACCCAGAGACAAGGTATCTGGATTTTCCACCACAAGCATCATTCATTTGTCCGACTTTTTTTTTTTACTGAAGAAGAACATAAGTGCTGCTAAGTAGTCGATATTTTCCTCTTCTCTCTCTATCCTCCTCCTTCTCATGTTTTCTTTTCACTCCTCAGTCTTCTACATTCACATTATTAATCCTGTAGCTGTAGCAGGGAAAACACCCACCTGGTTTGTTATGCAAGAAGAAGTGAGAGGATGGGTGCACAACAACAGGCGCATCAGATTAGCGACAGAGTAGCTGACAGAGGAGACAGTGATGAGCACAATGTTGTGGAAGTGACTGACCACATGCTCACTTACACAGGAGGTATCGTATGGAACAATGTCACTTGAGTTTGAGCAGCTGTGTGTGATACACAGCTGCTTTACTCTCTAAGGTTTGGGCGGTCATCTGTTTCGTCCGGTTGGGGTGAGAAAAAAGAGGAGGAAGACCAAAACAGTAGGCAATAAAATGGAAGACCAAGAGCTGTGATCTCTGATGAGATAAAGGCCAAAACTTCTGACCATTTGGTGAATGTATGTGTGTTTGTTTTGTTTTTTAGTGAGAGAGGCTTTTGGAGGTGAGACAACAGCAGAGTGCTGACGTGAGTTACTAGTTAGATCCAGAAGTGCATCAGTTAGCTTACTAAGGGTCACTAATAAAGGATTACTCAGGCAGTGGTCGTGGTTTTTCACTCACAGTCCCTGTTCAGTTTCACTCCCAGTCATCAACAGTGAACAACATCAAGGGAGAGAGAGAGAGAGAGAGAGGAATTGGGGGAGGCTGCCAATAATCTGGTGAATGTAAAGGTTTAAAAGACTTAGGCAAGAGAGAGAGAGAGAGAGGGAGAGAGAGAAAGAGAGAGAGAGAGAGATTCAGTTTTCAATAGCAACCCCTATGCCTTCTTCTATTGATATGCAGAACACACACACACAAAAACTGTCAGTGTGAATGAGTAACTCCCACTCTGTCTCTCTGTCTCCCACACATACACACACTTCCTGTTTCTGAATGTGATTGTTTAGTCAGAGTTAAAGTGACACAGTGTTAAAGGTTCAACTCCATCTTATCACTGCACAGTAATTTGAATGTCTGCATATCATAGAATGATAAAAGCCACTGCTTTTGTTTTTGGAGGCTGGGTAATAACTCACATACCTGTCCCTTTGTTAGATAATCAGTCCCCAAGTACTTAATTCTCTGTAGACCTGCAATGTCACAAAATTAGGTTTGGGGATAATCTGCTATTTGCAGATGCTTTTATGTTCTATATTTGACCAGCTCTGTTATTACCCAGTTATGTAAACAATGCTCTTGTGTTGGAAGAGTTATGGCGCCTCCGTGTGGCCGACAAGATTTCATTTTCACATTTTGGCACAGCATCTACAAAATCTAAGCTAACGCTATTGTTCTGCATGCCTGCTGAGAACTGAATCCCCTTACCTTAACTTGAACCCTACCTTGCCTTAACCCCAGCCACTGACCAGTCATATGTCTTTGCAGAATGTGGACTTTACGTGCACTCCCAGTTCCAGTGTGGTAATCCAAATACATGCAGTTAGTTTAATTGGTGATTGGTGATTCTAATTCGCCCATCGGTGTGAATGTGTGTAATGGACAGATTTTGGCACAGCTCTATATGTCTATAAATATAGATCTCTAAATATAGAATATTTAATATATATCTATAAAAACAGTCAATGGGTATAGATATACTATTTTTGAAACACTGCAATTAAATGCAATTGTTTTGTTTCACCAGTAGGTCTCACTTCTGATGAAGTGTTTCTACTGGGTTTTATAGACTTTGGAGGCAATGTTGCACATCAAAAAAAGAGTTTGGACACATAATTCAAGACAATCTGATACATGCTGTTTATAACAGTCTGTTTTTATTTACTTCATTTGCTTTTCATTGATACAGTATGAGCATTTGTGAATGAATGCATTCTAATTTACTTGAAAATCACTAAAAAGCAGCAATAGCCTGAGCCTGTTTCTACCCCACAGTATTTACAGAGTAGGTCAGAGATTAACAGTATCTCTTACTTTTCACGTTGATGCCTGTGTCACACAAATTACAAGTCTTCATTGTACTAGTTGTGTTTTTCTGTGAAACTTTTATTTTTATAAGGAAAATGGTGCTTGTGATCTAATGTCAGGTTAAAGCAACATGTGACTGATTTTACAGGGGTTGTTCTGATGGTTCTGGTTGTGGTTAAGGATGTGGTTACCTGGCAAGAGGCCAGAGGTCAATCTGGACAGGTCACCAGTCAATGGTGGGGATAACAAGTAGAGACAGACAAACATTTGCACCTACAGGCAATTTAGAGTCATCGACTAACTGCATTTCTGTAGACTGTGAGAGGAAACCTCACAGATGCCCAGATCAGAACCCACGTCCTTTTACTGCAATTGTGAGGCAACAGTGCTACCCACCACAGCATCAGAAGTATTTCCACGAAGTATTTTTATTTAACCACGAGATGGCGCCTTTAGTCCAGTTATAGCCTGCAGTTTGCTCCCAGTGTGGTTCAAACACACCTACCTGTGAAAAAAACTAAACCAGAATTCAGAGACGAAGGGATGAGAAACGGAACCGACAAGAATGATCACTGGCAACTGCTTTAAAACAGACAATCTGCCTATCGTTATATTTTTAATATTATTATACAATTTATTAATTTCAACAGCGACCCTCTCCGTAATGACAACGTACTGCCAAACTGTGTAGTGATTAAAATAGAACAAATAGGAATATTGTAATGTCGTGCGTATAAGTTCAAACCTCGGTGCGTAATTTGCTCGGCCTATAGGTTTAAAATGGGCATTATTATTTATTTCTTTTGAGATCTAAATTTTTGTCTTGTTTGTCTACAGCTGTCGATCAACAGCATCTAAAAGTGGAGTGTGCATGTTAATAATAATTAACATAATAACATTATGTATATAACATAATCTTTGCGCGTCGTTTGAAACCCTTAATTTTTATTAAATCGTGTCAATTTTGGCCCAGTCCAGCAGACATCAACCCAGTGTCATTTGAGAATTTCATATTCTTCCAGAGACACATCAACAGTCAGTTGTAGTGGTTGTTGATGTTAGTCAGACTGTTGATGTTGTTGACACAGCTGATGTGCGACTGAGACACTGTGCCAAAGGGCCCTGGAGGCTGGAGATTGTGGCTGTGATACAGAGCCGCCGGAGGAGAGCCAGGCCAGTAGGAGAAACCCGACGGACCCACACCGGGAGCCACGAGGTTCAGTTTGGAAATCCCGGAGAAAGGGATGGGAGAGAAGTTCCCCTGGAACTTGTAGATGGCCTGCTCCGTAGTGGACGGCTGACACACCTGCGCCAAGCCGTGGAAATCAAACTTGTAGGCGTATCTCTTGCCGTGGACCTTTGTCATGATGTTTTTGTCGTAGTAGTAGCGCAGCGCCCGACTCAGCTTATCGTAGTTCATGTTGGGTTTGCTTTTGCGCTCCCCCCAGCGCCGGGCCACCTCGTCCGGGTCGATGAGCTTGAACTCGCCGTTGGTGCCCTCCCAGGCGATGCACGACATGTTGGTGCTGTCCGAGAGGAGCTCCAGCAGGAACTGCCAGAGCTGAATCTGCCCACTGCCTGAGTGAAGAGAAATGCAAAGCAGAGATATAAAAAAAAAAAAACGATAACTCTTTAACATCTATGTTGCGTTCAAGACCATTAACAAAAGGCGGTGTCTTTTTATCAGATACTATATTGTCATTCATCAGCAGATTTTGATAAATAAAGCACAAATTATTGTGTCTGATAAATGATATACTAATCATTGCATTTAGAAAAATATGCATTTAGAGACAAATTTACATGTGATACTTTACGCACGGCTTTGACACAGCTTAGGTCATATCATGAAATGAAAACTCGGGGTATTTGTGAAATGCCGCAAACATATATGTTCTTTGTGGGAACATAATTTGGGTGTGGACACATGCGTTAGTCTGCAGTTTCTCATACATGTTTAATTTTACATTTATGGTTTTCAGAACGTTTTAAACTCTTTATCATTGTTCTGACATTAAAAGACGTGAATATCAAGACAGTGTAATCAAAGATCAATGAGAACAGGATGTGACGGAATGGAGGTTTTTTTTATCTCAACGCGCTTCATTTATTATATCGAATATATCATTACTGATACATGTTCTCCTGTGTTATTATACACAGAGCTATTTGTCTGTCTGTAAAACTATTATTATTATTATTATTATTGTTATTATTATTATTATTATTATTTGAATTTAGACTTAGTTTTTTTTATTGTGTTCCAATTGGATCTATAGTAGAACCACAAATTAAATGCAATTAGTTTTTTTTTGTTGTTGTTGTTTTTAGTCCTGCCATAACAATCATAGGCAATTCTTTTTATTTTATTTTCATTAATATGCTGAGATTTATTGGTTCCTCTTTTGTTTGAGCCGTTCCGTTACATGAACTGTCTCTATACTCTTTATTTTCCTCTTTGCTATATTAATAATTCTCATTAATGTCTCATTTTAAATACGGACATGTTGGAGAGTGCTGTTTCTCAGCGTAGGTTAAATCACGTCCTGACAGACGTCTCTTACCTTTTTGCACTCCTGTATTTATTGGACCCCACGATGTTCCTTTGGTGTCTTTCAACAGATTTTCTGTTGGATCTGAAAGATAAATGTAAAAACAAGAAAAATAAGCAAATAAACAAACAAAACCAAAGACACGATCATTATTTTCTTTTTACACGTTTTACACATCCTGTGTAAAACTGATATCTATATGGTTTCATATGACACTTCAGAAATATCACGAATAACTGCATTGAAAACAAAAAAGCTAGTTATGTCCAGAATCTTCTAGAAAAACCTCCTAGCAAACAGATTAGGTGAATAGACTAAAGATGAATTTCTTTTTTGTTAAAGAAACCTCTCAGTGAGAAACAGCTATTATAAAATGTTAAAGGATGCTCTGATAGACCAGCCCGACGCAAACTAGAATTCAATATTTAAATAAATTTTAAAAATCACAAAATCTCAGCAAAAAAGCTAAAATAGATTTTTTTTTTTTTTTAATCCTAATGGTGTCCCGGTCCGGTGGCAGTCTAATGCACGAAGCATATCGTCTCTGCCGGCTCCTCCGGGAGAAGCCAGGAAACGCGTCCAGGAAAGAGGATTTCCGATTTCCGACAAAAGAGCAGACGGGTTTTCAGATTGAAAAGACTGAACAATGCTGTGCCCTGGACACGGAGTATCCCCGCCTCGGGACACCGACACCCAGCAGGACTTTGAAAATGATATCATAACAGACTATTCCTCCGACTCTTTACTGGACTAAAGTGACGAACCTGAGAGATACATGTTGAACATGAGGTTTCCTCCGCAGTCCTGTCTCATTGTGTTCGGTTGTTCAGAAAGGGTTGGATTTCATTTCGTTGGTGGCGCAGGAAAAGATTTTTATTAAACTTTATCTCATAACTGTGATCTGGAATAAATGCGGGTGGACAGATTGAAGTTTCCAGGCAACTGTCACTGGCCCCCATCTCTGAGACAATATTCAGACAGCAATTTCCCCTGGTGCATTGCTTTAATTAAAAGAGCAATTTACCTCTGTCAGCCCGCCTGGTGCCCACAATAAAAAGAGGCCGATAGAAATTCGGCCCTTATCAATCCGCCATCACAGTTTAATAAAGTTTCCGCGTTAAGATCTGAGTTTCTATGGTGAATTGAAGTGTTTGACATGGAAACCAGTTCAGATCCTCCTCACTTTTCCGCCTCTTTACCTCTCGGCAAACAACAAAGGCCTATTTCATTTTGGAAAAAGAATATTTACCTTGAAAAGCACGCGTCAGTGCACATGAGAAAACAAGGACATCTCAGCCCACCTAGCCGTCTGTTTGTGGGTTTAACGTTATATAGCCTCAATCTGAGGGTAATGAGGTTGTAACTCTAAAACCATGGTTTCTGATGTGATCACTGAGGTGATCGTGTCATTTCTGTTTTGTTTTGTTTTTTTCTTCTTCTTCCGCAGCAGTGGGCTGTGCAGGCTTTATGGCACTGTTTTGTTCTGTCCGTTCAGACTGAACCACATTTGTGTATATTTCACTTTCTATAGGCCTAATACGTTGCTCCAGTACATTCTCTACACACCATTTGTCACAGGGCAACAGATGAAATAACGACTGTTTGTCACTAACCCATTCACACAGACATGCAGAATATTTCTAATCTAATTCAAATAATGCAATATATTACCAACAGATAAATAACATGAATGAAATGCACTCCATGTGATCAACCATACTTTTATTGTAGCATTTTAAAGACCTCTAAAAAGAAACAAAAATGATGGAACACTTCAGAATGATTAAAGCAACACAGGACGTGTTAGAAAGGGGACATCTGTGCACATCTAGATGCAGTCTAGATAATTTAGTTTGTTCATATATCTTTTAAAAAAAAGTGCATTACTGCTCACTGTTTAAAATGTGCACCATATAACTGCAGTGTCCCTGGTTGGATTCCCAGACAGTTCTTCTATGTCATACCTCTACTCCTCCCTCCTTGTCCACAACTCAGCTGAAAGTGATCTGACGAAAGCAAAAGCTGATAAAATGCGCGAGTGAGAGTACAGGAAAAGGCCTCATAATTGGCAGATATGCCTCCCTGCAGTGAGCTTGTTTCAGCTGACCTGTTCTAAAATGCAATATTGGTATTAATCACCAAAAAGAAGGGCCCTAACTTTAGCTATTTCCTGTCGGGCCCTCTAGACTGACTGAACTGAATCATTCATAATCTGTTTACATTGGTGTTCCCTCTACAACGTGTCAACTGACTGAGCTCAGACATGCACAAGTGCACAGAGATCACAGACAGAAATACAGCTCAGGTAGAGCTGTGCAGTAGCTGACAGATAATTGGGATTAATTAATAGTACAGTATGTTCTCAGTGTGTCACATCTCACATAGTAAGACTTTGGAAAAGCGGATGTCATCATATGGTTTAGGCCTTTGTTTGTTCTAGTTGCAGTTCCATCTCAGATGAATGGGGTAAAACTGTAATTAGTAAATGCAGATTTCAAAGGAAAACCTTATACTGGATTTGTTTGGTGCCTTTTTCCTGGACTGGATTCCCCAGTGTTCACGAGTTGCAGTTCTACCCCAGGGGTTTGGCCTTGTAGTTGTGTTTCTGGCGTCCCAGACTTGCTTTAGCTGCCTGTGTCCAAGTAAAAGTCGCAGGCAACTTAAAACAAGCCTCGAAAGCTAGACTGTGTCCACTGATGTAGTTGTAGGTCTGTAGCGTCTAGATGGTGATTAGCATGTGGCCACATATCCACAGATAAGAAAAGAAAAGAAATGCACATTTTTGAGCAAAGCGCATGTTTATTTAGTTTCCATGAAACATTATCATTTTACCATATTAATCTGGGCTATGGTTTAGTTTTTAGTTCTAAAAGTTGGTTAAAATCAAATACATACAACTAAACATTGCTGCTAGGTTTCACTAGTCTTCCACATAAACTTCATATTCATATTCAATCATATTTAAAATTTAAGCTGGATGTAAACCATCAGGACACATTTCAAGCAAAAAAACATCAAAGCATATCAATATGGTAATCAATTTCTACTTCAGTTTAAAATCAGCTGCTATAAGGAAAAAGAATTTCAAAGTTTCTCTTTAAAGTTTCAGACCTACCTGGGTGTTCTGAACTCTGGTTGAAGTAACCCAGCTTGCAACTTGCTACACTACTCAAGTGTCACTGCTGCTGTGAGTGCAGCCTCTTTAATCAGTCTGCAGAGGAATGTATATTTGAGAAAGGTGTGTGTGCATAGTTACACATTTATTAAAAGATCCTGGATTTGTGGGTGTGGGCCTGTGAGCCGGTGCAGGTTTGTGGGTGTGTAACACGGAATCCCACGTCCTGGACCGACAGGAGGGGTGTGTGTGGAGGTAAACACACTCCAGGATCCCGGCGTGTGACTAAAGTAAACATGACGCTGTCGCATTAGAATACACAAACAAATGCTAAGCTATGAGAGTCTTCATATGGAGTACGCTTTCAGGTTGTAATGATAAATTCAATAATCAAGATAATTTACTTCACTTTTAATATATGTTACACTGCTCAACATAACATGTAAGTTTATAATCACTCATCATTAAGGGAACAATCCATCATTCATCTAGGTTTAAATAATTAGTAATACATAGAGGGTAGCCAGGTGTTCGACTGAGTAGATATACTTTTCCACTCATGTCTAAATAAATGGCAAAGTTGTCACTTTTTATTTGGCAAAATAGTGACACTAGAAAATAACACTCTGTAACAGCAGGTGGCGGTATCCTGTATTTGTCGTTAAAAAAAAAGGGAAAGCAGAAGAAGACGGACTGCAGCTATACAGACTGTCAACAGAGCAACACTTTGCATCATTTGCCTGCCATTTTCACACCACTCTGATCCACCACAGACTAATTATAGCTATTTTAAATCCATAATGTGTCTGATAAGAAGCTGTAAACGGCACTAAATGGTTCATTCCTGTTGTCGTGTAGTGAGTGGTGATTTCTTATTTTATATCTTATTAAGTTCCAACCTTTTTTTTTTTTTGTGAAAGAAAAGGGACTTTATTTCAATAAATAACAGTTCATCATAGAGAAAAAATAAGTCTGTTATTAGTTATTATTAGTTCAGGACCTTGGACAGTGAATGTGTAGAATGTTTTGTCAGGAATTAGGAGCACAACATGGAAGACATTTTGTTGTCTGTTAGAGGACCTCTGCTGGCCTCTTCTGAACTGCTGAAAGAGAAGTGAAACTGACTAGTTAAAGCTACACCTAAGCTTTGCTACATCAAATACTCAAAGGAAGATTAGCTCCATTTAAATGGCATTTGTCAAGTCTGAAAATGATTCTTTATCCTGATTTACATGTCTCCTGAACTAGACTATCAACAATCGAAAACATATGGCTTCAAATTGGAAAACTACTATAAGCTTCTTTTTTTTTTTAATGGCTTTTTATTACCGGCCATTTTGACAAACTGTGCCAAAGAAGAGTCAAAGAACAAATAATAGAAGCAAATGTTATCTCGTGCTATTATTTATTTGAAATAAGAATACAGTCGGACAAGAACAATATTACACATCCTACAGCCTAACAGAATCAAAATGTTCCCTGTATGGACTGGAAGGCTAAATGATGTATGTCCCCTTTCTAATAGTTTAGTTCATAGAGGCTCTAATTCTGCCATGCTTGTGCGCCTGTAATTTGATTACTGGTGCAAATTGAGTGGCAGTTCTATATAGCCAATTCTTTCATTTCTTTTATTTGTTTATTTGAGTTATTAAAACACCATTGTAAGAGAAAATAAGGAATACCGACAGTCGCTAGTTTTGAAGAAAAGCCTTTATTTCCTATTTCAAGAACATGCTTTAGCATGGTAGTAGAAGTAGGTACTTAGATATCCATACACGCAGAGCCACAGATTGATAGAAAGAGGTTGTCCATCTACTGTTCTGTAACAGTGGTCTGTCCGGGGTTCAAGTAGAGGAAGGGGTTCAGGGAGAGTTTTTTTATTTTCTTTCCAGGTTGGGTCAGGCAGGCAGAACGAAGGCTTAGTGCTGGATCCTACGAATAGACTGCACCTGGTTGGTGTGAGCCTGGGTGCTGTACTCGTTGTAGTTTCTGTACTCGCCTTGGTGTCTGTCTCTCTCCAGGATGTACTGGTAGCCGCGGTAACCAGGGAACTGGTAGGCCACCCAGCTGTGAAAAAGAGAGAGGGGGTGAGTCAAGGCCAGCAGATCATTTAAATAACAAGTAAGTATTTTCATCAGGGTCCGTAGGAAGAGGTCATTATTAGTTAGCTAGTTTGTATTTTTACTTGATCATATCAAACCTCATCAGGATGCTGTGCCTTTAATTTACTGCCAAAACTATATTTTACCTCAGAATTATTTGAAATTAAGTTAAATATTTAATATTTTTTGACTAAAATAACGCCAATAAAGAAAACCGCATTGACGACTAAACTGAAGACTCAAAAGAGCAAAACAGAGAAGCACAGGGTATAACTTACGCTCCGGAGTTGATTTTGATAGAAGGCACCTCCTTGCTGCACCAGCCCATGGCCTGCAGGGAGGGGTAGTCATCGCACACCTCAAACTTACGGCCCTGGAAGTCCTCACACTCGTACAGGGTCACCTTGCTGTCGCTGTGGTTCTGCAGAGAAAGAGACAGAGGGGAAAGGCATGATGGTGCTGCCACAATTTGGGCAAGGTGGTGGTGAGGTAACTGATATAAATATTTAGATATGATTAGATGGATTAGTGGGGAGATTGCAAAAGCCATTTCTTTCAATACTTTGGTTCAAGTAGAGCAGCTATATTAAACAGGGTAGGTCGACCTAAGAGCTAAGATGCTAGTTGATAGACTGGCCGGTTGACTGGGTGGATGAGGAAACTTACAGCGCACTTGATGGGTCTGAAGGAAAGCAGGTGCTCGGTTCTGTAGCTGCTGTTTCCACTCCAAGCCTCATAGCGAGGGTAGTCTCCCTTCTCCAGGATAAACTGCTGTCCCTGGAACTCAGGGTACTCATAGCCCACCCAACTGTAGGATGGAAACAAAGAGAAAAGTGTTGAGGCCAAGAGAAAGTAAAATGAAAGAACATAAATAATATTTTTAAAGAGCACAAGCATAAAAGAGAAGCTATGCACATAAACTTATAACGACCAAAAAATAACAACAACAAAAAGAATTTGCACAGTGCAGCGACACAGAAACTGCCATGTTCATTCAACAAAAGAGCTCAGACACCCACAGAACGGCCTCGAGGGAAAGGAGCATGCAGCTCCCTTTGTTACTGAGAGCACAAAGCAAACACAAAATACTGTTGCTCCTGCCTCCAACGCTGCCGCTGCTGCTGCTGCTGCTGCTGCAGCCAGGGCTTTTTATCTGATCACGAGTCAGTCAGTCAGTCAGTCAGCCATTCTAGCTCACAGCCGGCAGCTGCACACAGCCAGCTCATATCGCAACAAGGTCACACATGGATGCATGCACACGCACACATGCAAACGATACATGCCAACTAGCAGTGTAATAACACTGTAGGCGGCAATTTATGTTTTATGTTTTTGTTGCTCTGTCCTTTCTACAGTTGATTACAGTCAGTGTTTGAGATGTGTCCGCTTTAATAAGAGTTCTTCGAGCTGATAAAATTAGAATAGCAAGCAAATACTGTGATTGTATTAGAGACACTGTTTTTAAGCATTCATATTTGACACAACAGCTATGTTAAAAAAAACAGAAACAAAATAGTCTCATTGTGATCCACAGTGGCCAAAAAAATCCAGAAGAGGAAATCATGTCAGGACCAGAGCTTTCAAAAGAGAAACAACAACGTAAACTTACGGTCCATTCTCAACCTTGATGGAGCGGATCTTGTTGAAGCCCCTCTCCATGATGTTCTGGCACTCCAGCATGAACTCGCAGCGCTTTCCCTGGAAGTTCTCCTCCTCCCAGACTGTGATCTTGAACTGGCCCATCTGCTCCATCTGTTGAGTGTTCATGGCTGCTGTCTCTCCCTTGGGGGTTACTCTCTGAAGAATGAGATTTTCACAGTGATAAGTAGCAGCAAGATTTGCACACGTGTCATAATTCACAAACAAATGTTTTTGTGGAGCAAACGTCTTGAGCATCCTTAATGGTGATTCAAGACAGATGGGAGCAACCGTAACCATACAATGCTGATGAAAATATCTCACGACTAGAAGTTTAAGTACTCAGTAGTAACATAAAATAAATCGTGCTGCACTGGTACTTTTCTGGTAACATTATATAGTTGTAACTGTAAAGAAATATCTGTTAAGGTCTCCCTCCAAAGCTGTCTCTGTAAGAAATCTACTCATTCATCATTTTTCCATTTCACCACAGTGCAGATCTGCCACTGCTTGAGTAGAGGAGACTCTATCAAGAACCACAGACGTGTCTGCTGCCCATAATTCTACCGTGTAATGGTGCTATAGAAGTACAAGTGCACCGCCAACAAACTGCATATCTGTGAGTGATAGTTTAAAAGGGTAATAATATGTTCTTTTAGATATTTGTTTCTAACTATCAGTAGTTCAATCAAATAATAAAAGGCACCCAGCAAGGCATGGGTTTGCCACATTTCCCTATAGGAATGAACCCATTTACTCCAAAAGCCCAAGTATAAGGTGGTTTCCATGTTTTTGCTCTTCGCAAATCAAGCCTTATTTAAAGTCTACCCATAGCAGTCTATCTATCAAATCCACAGCTCTGAGCTGCATCTTGGTGTGTGTCGAGCTCCACCCCAGTACACAGAGCTGTCCCCTGATCGCAGTTTCTTAGCTAAGTCTGAGGCAGTGTGTTGATATACTTACAGACGGTACTGAGGTGGGACAGATCCAGTATAATCAATGTCGGGGAAGAGACCCTCGCCTGTGTTTTTATAGGGCCGGGCCCCCTGGACCTGCGCCATTCCATTTGCCCAGCAGCCTTGCACACTCAGCAGCTGAGTGGGCCGGCTGAAAGGGGAGCATTAGCCTCGTGCTTTGTGGAGGCTCCATAGCACCATTGTACTCAGAGCCCCAAACTGACTTAGTCATCAATATGGCAGCCATGGTCAGTGGCAACCTGACCCAGGACTATACAATGGTAACGCACTGACACAACAGTTTGATTGGAGTGGCAGGATAATAGACACATTCTGGGAGCTGATCCCCTCTCTCTCTCTCCCTCTCCCTCTCTGTCTGCCATAGGTAGACGGGATCCTAGCTGGAGGTGGGAAGAGGGCCCAAGGCATTCCACAGAGTGAGTAAAGTGCCAGTTTCATCCAGAGGAGGTCCATATCTCACGAATCAGCTAAACAGTGTAACAGTATTGTAGTATTAGTGGCGGTACATTCAGTACCTACAGCTTTGTGTTGCCATTCTGGACTTTGATACGTATAGTTCTGCTTATAGAAACGAGGAGCAGGAAATAATGATCTTTCAGCAAGGACAGCTGTGGTATTTAAATAAAAGGACTAGCTGAGAGTAAACAGGCAGTCTCTGGGACTATATTTCTGTCTGTCAATATATTTGTATTTTTCGGTCAGTCAAATCCCTGCTAATACCAATTCAGATACATATTTTCATTTATATAATAAATCGCATATATTTCCATTCAGGAGTGAAATACAGTATATGATGATGATACAGTAAGTGAGGACTGTGTGTATCTATTGCTGACTAAACTGTTAGTTCAGGGTCTCATCCATTGTTTAAGAAGCAGGCTTTTCATGTCAGAGCTTTATTCTGACTGTGATATTTTTCTGTTTTATCATTTGCTTGTTTTGCACTTTTTCACTATGTCACTGTCAAGTTGTGTATTTTTTCCCTTCATCGTTGCTGCCATCTAGTGGCAACATCTTCAAAGAGGGTAGCACAGCTGTAAAACGAAGGCGCTCGACTTACTGTATTAACATACAAGTGAATAAACATTTGATCATCAGCACACGGCGCAGAGGACATTTAAAGGTAATCAACTTCCCTTTCTTACTAAATATACAGTAAAGGACTCAGCTCATTTGTTTATGACTGTGTGTGTGCAGTCTGTATGTGTGTGTGTTGCACCTGTGGGCATGTGAGAGCTGTTTACTTGTATGAACAGCTTTTTCATTGTCTTCTGTTAACCCGTTCATTGTCTCTTTACATGTGTGTGTGTGTGTGTGTCACCCTACTTGCCCCCGGAGCAGGTGATGGGCAGGTGAAAGGAAAGCCTTATATAGACACAGATGTTGTGTGAGTGTGTGTGTGTGTGTGTGTGTGTGTGTGTGTGTGTGTGTGTGTGTGTGTGTGTGTGTGTGTGTGTGTGTGTGTGTGTGTGTGTGTATTTGTGTGTGTGTGTTTATGTAATGCTTAGGCTCACAGCTAAGCTCAGTGATAAATGGTATACACATTTGAAAATGTACATACACACATACACATTTTCCTTTATCAGGTCTGAGAGGAAGATAAACATCCTTAAACTTGTCTACACACACACGCAGGCACTCATATACACACACACAAATGTGACTAATTTCCCTGTTAAATACAGCTGAGAGGATTTGCATATGTGAGGGATAGTAAGGTCCAGTACAAAGGTAGTACTGTTCTAGTTTGAATCGTTATCTGGCTGTATAGAAAATTTATTCATTTCTTCTCACACTGTTCATGTGACACCTCTACTGATCACTTGTCGGTTCTCTAACACATTGGAGCCAACGGCGAATTCATGATATACTGCCACTAGCTTCAGGGTGTTTTGAGGAGACTTTAAAAGGCTGCAACTTGATTTGTCTTTTAATGTTTTTCTGCTTCCAGATTGGTTTATGTTTGGCGCAGGGCAAAAGTTCACCTCTACATTAAACTCAGGCAAACTTTCGATCACAGCCATATACTGGGAGCCATTATCTGATTGTTGTCCTGCATGGTAGTGTAACTGTCACAGCACATGAGATCATTTCACAAGATCAGGTGCACTCTAATACCTTTATCACTATGGTTTTTGTCAATTCAAAGGTAATAACAACAATGAATAGTAATTGTAAGACTACATAAGTGACTTGGCTTAAGTGAGGTCTCACAGAAAACATTAATGTTATGGTGTAAAGAATGTTTTGTCTTTACCTTCAAGCTTTTCCATTTTGTTATATCAGCAATGGTCATTTTGTGAAATGCAGCTCACATACTTGCAAACATGCTGTGTTTTTAAAAATCAACTATAGTATCTATAACTAGAGTAACTGTAGTAGTAGTGATACTGATAGTAGTATCTATGTAGGTTTATGCAGTTTACATAATTCATATTTTTAATTAATACTAAACATCCTATGTTTATCTGTTTATATTATATACTCATGTTTTGTACTTGTCTAGATCAGTTCCAGTGCAGGAAGTGTGCTAATGCTGCTGAGAGAGATCTTGTTTTCTGGGTCAGTGTGAGTCTGAACTATTTGAATAGTCAGTGAATGCACCTGCACACACACACACACACACACACACACACACACACACACACACTAATGTGTTTGCATGCAAGAACACACACACTGACACACAGATTGCGCTGAATAAATGCCCTTCTTCAGGTGGAAGGTTACCGTGGTGACTAATCCAGGTAAGGATGATGTGAGCAGGACATCTGCTCGTACCACCTCCACTTGTCCCTGCTGATCTCTGCAATGACACCCAAGCAGCTGGATTTGCCCAGAGGAAACAAGGAGAGAAAATGGAGATTATGATGTTTTCTGTGCTAGTGTCCTTTAATTATCAGTATTGAATTGTGATGACAGGCACAAACCCACACTGCAGTTGATAAGCTGGTATATGAGCAGATGCGTGGGAGAGGGGGGCAATGTTACCTTTAAAGGGCCTGACAGACAAAACTAAGAACCTTAATCACAGCCTTAAACTAACAGAGCTCCCTTTTCTGATATATCAAATATTATCATAGCTTTCATTTAGTAACACTCAACCAGCAGAAAGTCAGAGAGCAAAGGTTAGGAGTAGCCAACCAGGAGAGGGAGTCGGCCTCAGGCATTTGCATGGCTCTTCATTATCAGTAACTGTCAAAGGAAACAGCACACAGCCTACAGGCAGCACAGACACACACACACACACATACCCTCTGGGAAGCACTTGATCCACCAATTACAGATAGAAGCAAACATTTGGGCAGGCCCCACAAATATAATCATATTTCTGTTGTGCAGATACAAACAGTGGTCTTAATGGTGCTGATAGAGCATGGCCCTGCAGAGCAGAGTTCATGGGGTCACAGAGGGGGCAGCAGGAGACTGGAAATAGGAGACATCACGTGTTAGGGTTTCCTAGTGCTTAGCAAAATTGTACTTACATAGTCCAAATCATAAAGTTGTATTAGAGATATATTTATAAACACATATTTACACAACCTTGATTTGGATTTTAAAAACTCACCAATTGAAACAAGCAAAATGAAGAGAAACAGTATATTAAAATAAAACAAGATGATAAGAATCAAAATTTCCTCACGTTACACCGTTCTGTGCTTGAAAAAAGCAGGTGGCCACGCTGCCACGTTGAATCCTAAACAAATTAGCAGGAGCAAATTGTTGCTCCTGAAGCTGGTAGGAAGGGTGTAGCAGCAGCAGGACCAGTTGGGACAGTCAGCGTTAATCGGGGCAACGTAACCAGGATACTGAGGAGTGTGAGCTTTCTCTTCTTATGGCTTTAAACAAATATTGACTAGAGCTTCAAGCTGAGGCAAATAGGCTCTCAGGTAAAGACAGACGTGTGGGACTGGCTTCATTATACTGTCTGTTTTAAGGTGAGGATAAGTAGAGGCCTTTTTGGTCGTTTATCAGATAACCAGAAACAACCTGAAGAAATATTCTGCACAAAGAACCAAACATTTAAAAAGAGAGAGAGAGAGAACACCAACTTTCAGGTGGAGAAGGTGGACATGCTCTACTGCTGGACACTGTCTTAAAATAACTTTTAATTATACAACAAAAAGTGTCCTGTTTTCACCCAAAATGATAAAATTTCCAATCACAATTTGGCATGGCATTTTACGCTCACGCCAGTGTTAGCTCATATTTATGTAGAGTGAATATTCTATAAGGCAGCATTTTAAAGGAAGTACTTTGAGGTGGAAATTCTGTTTTATATGAACTCATTAAGTATACAGGTGAATGAGAAAGATGCATTTTTGTGTTTTGGCACTTTGATACTCTAGTAAGGGTGCTTCTGCTGCTCCTCATTTTGCATATTATAGGAATCATCTTGAAATGAATCTAAAAATAATAAAAATCCAAGTTGAATCATATGCAGTGTAATCACCAGTTTATTGTCAAACCCTTAATCCCTTAAACACTTAATCAAATAGTTCAGTTAAACACCAGTGTACATTTAGATTAAACACTATAATGCATATATGATTTTTGAAACAATCATAAAAAGTGCAATGGCTGAATGCTACATCCAAATGACAGATGGCCTGTATCAGATGTCTGCTGTGTGTGTGCTTAATGTTTAGTTAATGATTAACATAACCTCCCATTAAGCCCATCTCTCTGTTCTCTGGTGTTTGCCTGGAGCCGGCGTTTGTGACGTGGGAGGTGGATGGTAATGAATAGGCCCCCAGTGGAAAATTCATGCTGTCATCATGAATGTGCTAGTGGGAAAATGATTATGAAAAAGCTCCAGTGGGCGATATGAAGATTAGCTTTCTTACCATTGTAAATGTCAAATTTGACACTACATGATAAGAATATGATCAGCCAGGGACAATTCTAGTAGACAAAGAGTAGAGCCAGTGACTGAAAACTAAACATCACTTCAACATGTCAGTTACAGGTTTATCAGTGGGGATACTGAGCCTCAGACCTCCACTGACTTGAACAGAC
Source organism: Anabas testudineus (assembly GCF_900324465.2). Classification (NCBI taxonomy): domain Eukaryota; kingdom Metazoa; phylum Chordata; class Actinopteri; order Anabantiformes; family Anabantidae; genus Anabas; species Anabas testudineus. Next base: position 18,161,914 of record NC_046629.1, read on the forward strand.
AGGTGTGTATCTTCAAACCCTGCAGGTTCTGAATGAACATGTGACAGAAAGTAAGACTAAACCTTCTCAATAATAAAGGAAACCTCCTGTTGGTTTTAAAGTGGAACTTTTTTTTTTAATCTATGTATCTAACTTCCTGTGTTGAAAACATTATGAATCGTTCACCTGTACAAACCTCTTTCTTCACTTTTCTTACTCAGCTCAACACGATCAAACACCGATTCAACAAAGTTTAACAAGAACATACTTGTCTACTCTAATGAGTCAAACTATTCTTCTCCGCCAGGGTTCTTTTGGTTAAATGACTGTGACTCCACAAGTCCGGCAACATGTTTATCCAAGTCTGCCATGGTTTTCTTTAGAGGACTGACTGCTGCCAGCTGTATGTAAATGAGGCTGCTCATTGAAATAATCTATTCGGCTGGGCCTCAGGTAAAGAAAGGTGTTGCTGTTAAACTGTCTTTGGTGGAGCAACTGCTTTTAATGGTTCTGAGAATTTATGTTAATTCTCTGCACTTTTCAATTAAGCTTTGTGTTTTATTACAGGAACCTGTAGGGCAGCATCATCAAACCCTAACGCTTGTTTTAAACCACCAAACAAAGCTTTGTTTTAGCTCAGTGGTTCCACGGTGGTGGAACAAACTACCCACCTCTGCAGGATCAGCAGCCTCAATTCTCAAAAACGGAACTATTCTGCAACTTTCCCTGCGCTTAAATCTTACAAATAAAATAAAAAACTAAATCTTGCACCCCATGAAACACAAACTTAAATATGTTGCCTCGCGTCTGATAAATAACTGAATGTAAATCTAATTGTTGTATGAATTAACAGTGGGTCACATCGGTGATGTTCTTCCGTAACGAAAACCAAACTTTGCGTCTTTTCCAGATGCCAACCCATATCTGCATAACGCGAGCCGAACGAACAAAACTTCATCTTCAGGTATTGTACGTGAGGCTCAACGTGAAGCAAATACGGACATGGAAAAGTCACAAAAACGCTCCAGAGAGAGAGAGAGAGGATGCAGCCTAGTGAGCGCGTAACAGCTGGCTTCTCTGATGTCAGGCAACCTTTTGGAGGGAGATGCAGACAAAGTTAGAAAACGAAGCAAAAGTAAAAGGTTGACAACAGCTGATGCTCTGGAGGAAATGAACACGTAGGAAGAGTGTTCCTGTACAACCTACCTTAGAAGAAGCAAAGCGGTGACGGTGCAGCCTTGGTCAGGTTTGGCTCACCTTTTACGCGCACTGAGTGTGTACCGTTTGTGACAGGTATACACCTTTTATACCTCTACATGCTCTCTCCCTTCCTCCCCCCATCCCCTCCCATCCCCCTCCTGGATGAAAACGGGAGTGAGGATCCTCTGCGCGCACACAGACACCTGTCGCACGGTGCGTTGCTCTGATCCAATATTGACATAAAGGGGGGAAGGGTGTATGTGTGTGTGTCTGTGTGTGGGGGGCGGTCACAAACACACACACAAAATGAATTATTCTCATCAACACTCCCTCCTTCGCCTCTGTGCCAGGCAACGTGTCTGACCTTTGTTCCTGTACTGATCTGTTTAAAAAAAAAAGGCTCATTGTAACGTAGCTACCTGCCGACTTGCTCTGTTGCTCTGTTCAGGTATAATTTCCATATCATATGCCTTGCAAATGACTTTCTGCTGCGGTGTGCTTCACCTGGTCCAACATCTTTGGGGAAAAGCTTGATGCTTGATGATATTGTGGAGGGGGAAAGGTGGAGTGTCCAAGTCCAAGCTGGTGTTAAAGAGGGAAATCGGCCTCCAGACACAGGAAACATCGATGTAGAGCGCACATTTACCCAAAGAGAATAAAAAAACGAATATATATATATATATATATATATATATATATATATATATATATATATATATATATATAATAATGGCAGGATTGTGAATGAGTTTCTAATTACCTATCTCACAACAGAAGCTATACAACATCCACATTGACAACAGGCCAATCAGAGGTCTCGTTACTGCTCTATGGGATGGATTTGGCTCTGTTTGCAAACTTAGCACAAGGCTTTAAATTACAGGGACACTCCTCCAATATGACGCAGAAATGCTACTTTATCAATTACGGTCATAACTCAGAGTTACACAGTATAATTTAACTATAGCTCTGCTGGACCTCTGTTAAGTTTCAACCATTTCAATTATAATATATATATATATATAAGTCCAGCAGCTACAATAACAACATCACATCACATATTTCAATTTCAATTATTTTTTGTTTTATTTGTATGTTTAAATACATTTTTGTCTCTTTACATTTCAATTTTTATTTTTGGTGAATTAGTCAAAGTACATGGAGGCAAAAGGGCAGACAGTCCAAATTTAAACTGTCCAATAAATCACAAATACAACAGTGTTTTTTTTTGTTTTGTTTTTTTTTACTGCATCTTGGCCCATTAGAAACTGAACTGGCTCCAGAACAGTCTTTTGAAGGGAGTCAAACTGAAGCGAATTCTCCTTGTGTAAACAAAACTCATCGACTATTTAAGATTAACTTTTACATTTGTTGTGTCATCATAATTACCGACTTACAACTTCAAGAAAAATAAATAGACAGGATCACAGAACATTATCTGAACTCCATCGCCCATTACCGACCTTCGAGAATGCTTAATTTGCACCCTGAAAAAAGAGTTCTAAATTAAAGACAGAAATTGTAAGGTTTATGCAACAATTAAGAAGCATCATATGAAATCACACAAGACTGGGAGTTTGTTGTAAAGGCATTACACTGACTGGAAACAGTAGACTTTGTTGAGGAAAAGCCTTGTGTCTCTGCTTTAACAAACAAATGTTGAGGAAACTTGGATCAGGTCATAATCAAAACAAGTAATTAAAATAAAATGAACACTAACTATTCAAGCTGCCCTATGATTTAATGCAGATGGACCTGGACACAGGAATTAACCCAGTCTGGAGGGGACACAGAACATCAACACACTGCAGCGACTACAGAGGTTTTTATTGGAACAGTTGAAGTTTACATTTGATATCGGTATGATCATACAGATCGGGTTCTGGGATCCTATTGGCTACTCTGGCCCAATCTTTTTCTATAAGCATCCCAGCCTGATTTTCTGTATGCTTCAGCAGCTGTCAGCCTGTCAGAGGCCTCCAAGACCCCCCCCCCCGTCCCACGATGAAGACATCAGAGCCTTTGCTGTAGATAACATTTGATATCGGTATAATCATACAGATCAGGTTCTGGGATCCTGTTGGCTACTCTGGCCCAATCTTTTTCTATAAGCATCCCAGCCTGATTTTCTGTATGCTTCAGCAGCTGTCAGCCTGTCAGAGGCCTCCAAGACCCCCCGTCCCACGATGATGACATCAGAGCCTTTGCTGTAGATAACGTCCTCTGGTGTGGTGTACTGCTGGCCCAACACATCACCTGTGAAAGGAGGGAGAGAAACAGAGCAATGACAAAAACTGGTGATGATGATGGGTAGAGAAAAAGAAGCTGCTGATTGTTCAAACACAAGCAGGGTCAGCAATCATCCCTTGTACTGCAGCGCCATCTTGTGGAAGATGAGTCACAGCATCAAAAAAAATAACAGAGCCTAGCACAACGATTCAGTCAATATGTTTATATTACTTGGGAGTAATGAGTCCTCTCATTACTGTACTCAATCACTCACTCCTGTGAGTGATTCGTTCATTTCCAGTTCATTGCAGTACCTTCTCTCGCCACATGGCAGCAGCTGCATAAGCTCAGTCAGCAGGACAGGAAACAGAAATGATTAGTTCACGACTCAATCAACTGTGAGTCCGTCCTCAGGTCCTCATTCTTTTGTCATGTGACAGCCAGGCCGCTCAGGCTACGTGGCAGCGATCACTACAGTTCTTTCACGAGTTGTTCATACGGATTGTTAGAGATCGTTCTTTCGTTCATTTGTCTTGTGACAGCTGTAGCTCAGCTACGAGGCTGTGGACTGAGAAATGTGAAATGAATGATGTCCGATATCTGACGCCAAAATGAGTTTTACTTTCAATTCTCCTCTACCAGCCGTCACGTGAAAGGCGGCTCGGGCTGTTTTGTTCATCGTTCACAGCTCAGGCTGTAGCAGCAGTTCACTCGTTCGCAGATCGGTCTCTCATTCATTTGTCACGTGACAGCAACCAAGTCACTGTGGCCCTGTTAAACAATATCAGGGAGGATGCAGAACACAAGTCACTTTATTGTGGTGTGGATTTGCTTTCCTATGTTTTCACATGGTTTGAATTGCTTGTGGCATTTTGTGTATTATAATTTGTCAGCTGAACAAACCATGTTGTCATCAGTATATAGTGTCTGAGAACCACGGCCATTTTTACATCGCCCACTAGAGGGCTACACCGCCACCTGCTGTAAAATGAACGAAGTGACTCAAAATGACAGCACATTTCCACCTCTGTGGGTACAACTCAATTTCCTTAGTTCTTTTAAATTAGGAAAGTTGTTCATTGCTCTTTTGTCAATCAGACTTACTGTTAATATAAGAGGGAAGTAAATGACAATAAGTTCAGTGTTCAAAGAGTATTCAGTTTACCTCCAGCATGGAGCTGCACTCCAGGGGTCATGTGGATGAACTCTGGCCTCTTTGTCAACTTAGAGACACAGATAAAGCCGATGACAAAGTCTGACTGCTCCTCAGCCATCTTCAGCTGGAAAGACAGAGATAAACAGTTGTAAATACTCAAAACGTTTCATCAACCTTAGGACAAGGCCTAAAAAGATCCATGCTTACCACAGCACTTGTGTATTCACCAGTAGCCAGCGAACCCTGAGAGCTCATCTGTGCAATAAGTAAACAGCCTCGGCCTAGAGGCTTTCCTACGGCACTCAGACCCTTCAACACTCCGGGCCCTGGAACTGCATGAGCATTCACTATGTGGGACCAAGATGAGATCTGGTACAATCCACCTGGAAAACAGATACAAGATAACATACACTGTTGAGCTGCTTAAGTCATTTTGAAGATGTATTTTAAAAGCTGTAGAATCTTTTTACCTTCATACTGATGCTTGACCGTGTTCCCAATATCGGCAAACTTGCGATCTTCAAAGATGAGGAAGTTGTGTTTCTTGGCCAAAGCCTGCAGCTTCTCACTGAAGGCCGCAGTGTAGTCCTGTTAGCACACATAACAAGATCAGTCGATTTGTTTTGACAATGTTCCTATTGTGACATAGAAACTTGTTCTACTCCTACTTCGAGGATGTCTACGTGGGTCTTCAGCATGCAGATCTTTGGACCTAGACAGTCTGCCAGCTGGAGCAGCTCCTCGCTGCTGGTCACATCAGCGGACACACAGAGGTTGGACTGCTTCTTCTCCATGATCTGCAGCAGTTCTGATGCCAGAGGGTGAATTTCTGCAAGTGAGAGCAGCAAGAGCAGATAAAGAGACCGATTTCAAAATGCTAAATTTAACATTCATAATTACGTAACCATCTAGTTAGCTTAAGTAAGAAGATGACATACTGGGTAGTTTTGCTCTGTCTGCATAGCTCAGCTCCAGGTTCTGTTCCAGGCATGGTTTCTTTGTGGCAGGAACATCACTGCTATTCTTATTCTTGGGGCTGAAATCAGCAAGTGCAAGTTGCTAATGTTATTTTGTAATTGTTACATAGAAAGTACTAAAACCAACACCGATATTCAGGGGAAAAGCTTCACAACTATACCTGAAAGTGTTATTGTCCCGGATGAACTTGCGAACGCTCTCGTCGGTCTGGGCATCAATGCGTTTGGCTTCCAGCAGCACATCGAGCAGCTTGAACATGGAGATGACGGGATGGAGCCGGATTCCCCGAGACGCCAACATGTCCACACCGCCTTGCTCTCTGTCCATTAGCACGATGGCATCTGTCACCTTCACCAGAAGAAACGGTGGAAGGTTTAAGAACATGGAGCCATTGTTTAGATAGGTCTCTTGTTTGCTGCCCTTGGTAATACTGTTATAAACAATATACAGCTTCTATAACTCACACATTGACCACTAAACACAAGCTATCAGTGCTATTTTATTAACACTGCTACAACGTTTTTTATACTGCACCTTCAGACCCTCTTTATAAAGAACTTCAGCAGTCTCCAGGATGCTGCTGCCAGTGGTCACCGTGTCCTCGATGATCAGACATGTGTCCCCTTCACGAAAAGACCCTTCCACCAGGCGCTTGGTTCCTATCAGGTTTACATGTGAATACAAACGTCAGTCTAAATCAACTGACTGTTTTACACACTGAATATTTTGGTAAAGCCAAATAATGAGCTAATTTAGAGCTTTTTATCCTCCAGGGTACCCACCATAGTCCTTGGTCTCCTTTCTCCTGATGAGCATGGGCAGTTCATGTCTAGAGCTGATAATTGTGGCCAAAGGCAGAGCTGTGTAAGGAACCCCACACAAACTGTCAAACTGCAGCCCTTCTTTTTGCACTCGCTGATAGATAAGACTTGATACCTGCAAATAAATACATTTAAAAAAAAGAAAAAAAAAAAGAAAAAGAAAGAGGAAAAAAGAGTCTACTTTTTTGTTACCCTATGATGTTTCTTAGTAATACCAGGCTGAACAACAAATGAGTTAACATTTACATTCACACAGTACACAAACAATTAAAGTTAAATTCGTCACAATAATAAATACTGTTCAATTTATAAAGTTAATATTGTGACAAGCCTCTGAGTGAACAACTCTTTTTATTTTCATGAGAACATCTGACAGTGACAGCAGGTCTCAGTTCAGTCTACAGTCCGGAAATTACTAATCTCCCGCCATTTCTCCCGAGTCCCCCCTCCACCCGGAAGTACTATACACGAAGCACTACACGTTTTCCTCACCATACCAGTGATTTAGCTACACAGGTTCACACAAGTCCAATATAAACTCACACAGATGCCAACGTCTTCACAGAGAATTTGTTTTACTCCTGCAGATTTGTTCTCTGAACCGACGGACTGACTGAAAATCCATTAGTATCAGTACCATTAGTACAAACTAGTGATAACGCTGGGCAGCCACATGTGCTTGAGTCACTTACCAATAAATACGGAAAAAGTTTCAACATGAATAAAACGACAGGCTGCATTTCACTAGTGTAACTGCGGCGTGTTTAATGGATCTCCTCTATCCCAACTTATTCAAACGTGTTATTTGACCTTAGTCTAAAACACTGTGAGGACAGTAAGACGTGTTTACCTCGTTCATTAGAGCAGGGTAGGACACGAAAACTCGGAGGTCGAAGTAAATCGGTGTCATCATGCCGCTCTTCATCTTGTACTCCCCAAATTTCACCGCGTTCACATCGTGAAGCTTCAGGATTAAACTGTCAATGCTAGCGTTAGCCATCTTAAACACATGGGATAAACTGAGAGGTCTGCAGTAACTTGATCCGGATGTGTCGTTTTGTCACGTGACAACAGCACTACAGTTCTTTCACGAGTGGTCCATACGGATAATTCATTCGTTCATTTGTCACGTGACAGCTGTAGCTCCACTACGGAGCTGTGGACTGAGAAACAAGGAAATTAATGTCTGATATCTGTCGGTCATTTATTTGTCACCTGACGGCGGACATACATTACACCGCAACCCGCTGTAAAATGAACGAATTACGCGATTAATTCATAAAGTTAATATTGTGACGAGCCTCTGAGTGAACAACTCTTTTTTTATTTTTTTAAGAACCTCAGACAGTGACAGCAGGTCTCAGTTCAGTCTACAGTACGGAAATTACTGATCAACTATGTACACTACACAAAAAAAACGAACCAAGACAACCACACAACGCATCACAGCAGCAGCTGGAACAGCAGCATCAAACACCAAAGAACAATGTGCTTTACCTCTGGGTCGCTACAATATATTCGGCATGTGGTGTTGTATTGTGCGTCAGACTGATGGTGTTTTCCCCACCATACCACTGATGAGGCTACACGGGTAACATAGGTCCCATAAATAAACTCACACAGATGCCAAAGTCTTCATTTAACGGAGAATTTGTTTTACTCCTGCAGATTTGGTCTCTCGACCGAGCGACTTGAATGGATTGAAAATCCATTAGTATCAATGTTGGACTTATAACTGATAACGTTGTGCAGCCACATGTGCTCGAGTCACTTACGGATAAATACGGAAAAAGTGACATTTCAACATGAATAAAACGACATGCTGCATTTCACTAGTGTAACTGCGGTGTGTTTAATGGATCTCCTCTATCCCACCTTATTCAAGCCGGTTATTTGACCTTAATCTAAAACTTTGTGAGGACAGTAAGACGTCTTTACCTGGTTCATTAGAGCAGGGTAGGCAACGAGCACTCTGAGGTCGATGTAAATCGGTGTCATCATGCCGCTCTTCATCTTGTACTCCCCAAATTTCACCGCGTTCACATCGTGAAGACACTGTCTGTTTAAGCCTCTACTATTCAAAATATTATTAAATCATTTCCCTGTAGGCCTCTCCTCCTGAAGTCCTCCATCATGACCTCTCACATGTTCGACTGTCTCTGGCTCCTGGCAGTCCCTGCACATCCCAGTGTTGTTTTCCTTGGGCACCACCCTCTGTCCTCTCCCACTTTTCTCTGCACCCGAGACAAATGTTTTCCTCCCTCTCCACTGCTAGTTTTTTTTCCGTTTTAGAATAAAGCGCAGGTCTTTTTCATACCTGCAGGTTACAAACGAGTGTTTGAAATCGTAGTTACACCACATGTACGTGTAGTTGTTGCTCATTAGTTTAGATACATTTTACTATGTCGTCGTTATATTTTTCTTCTTTCAAATAACTCATATTTTAAGATTAAACCCAGTTTTCTGGTCTTATGGGACAAAACATTTTTGTCAGTGTACCCTAAGACCACACCTTAGTCAACTTTTAAATAGAGATATGCTTTTTTTTTTTAAACGTACACATGTTCCTTATGCAAATCTTTTTATTATTAATGATTTATTTCAAAAAAGGTATGCTTAAAAACACAAACACTCATTCTCCCCTAACAAATAAAGGACAACAATCACTTTGGATTTTTCACTGTTTATTACAAAGATTCAGTGGACAGTAGTTCAGAGTTTGGCACCAACAATATAAAAACAAGTTAATAAAAAATAAAGTGTACACCCCAAAATAGCATTGAACAAAATGCCTCAATAAAATGGGATAAATAAAAGAAATGAAATAAAAAATACAAACATCTAAGTAATTAAAAGGCATTTCACTTGGAAATAATGCTGAATTTTCCTATTCGTTTGTGAAATTAACTTTTGGTCAGTCAGCTTTGGCTTTATAGCCTAAATTGTAGAGGTGCTATACCAGTACTTTTTAACACCAACATTACAGATGACAGACCCACTTTTACGAGGTCACTACAAGAGCCTACGCTGTATACACTGTATTACTGGCAAGACATGGTTTTAATACCAATTGGAATGTCACACTGCTTATATTTTTAATAAAAATGTCTTGTAATTAAAAGCAGAATATTTACTTACAACTTTTAAAGCTGTAAATAACTCATCCAACTGTAAATGTAATGTCCTTTGCAGTAAAATCTACAATCTCCTGATTTGTGAGGACCCACACAATGCTTTCTATCATTTCCTAAATCCTTTTTCAATATTTATTAGCCACAAGAAGGTCCAGAATTTCGGGAAATACAACAAGTGTTATCAGGAGTGGCGTGTGTAGTGTGAAGAAAACTGTAAGGGACTGTTTTTCAAATCATAATTATACATAAAATGCAATATAACAGTAAAAGCACACAGCAGTACTGCATTTGGTTTGTGTGCGTTTGTGAACGGTAAGTTTGGGGTAGGCAGGTTTGAGGTGTTAAAGCAGCAGGATTTGTGCTCTTGATAGATTTGTGTCAACATTTATCATAAAAATCTTTCGTTTCTCTTAAAAAGCAAAGGATCCCAGCTAAAATAAAAGCTGGACAGATATTTGAAAAGGCACAGAGGGTGGTGTTGAGCAGTCTTTTGAAGGCACCAAAATTTCATATGGGGACACCCTTTAAAGCACAAATCTGATGGAAATGTCTTCTTCTGTCAAAAAAAGGCAAGAGCAGGATTCTCCCCCGGAGTGGTTGAGATGCTGTAAGGGCTCTCACTTCGTCTTCCTCCTTTTCTGCGCCCTTCTTCATTCTGAGGGACTGTGAGCATCTGCAAGCAGCTCTGGCCTTAAACATTCAATCGGACACTGGATGTTCTGGACAGCAGCGAAAAACAGGGTAAGAGTAGAGGACAGAATTAGTTCTGACTGGACTGGATTTTTAGAGATTATTACAAATGAATTAAAATGCAAAGAATAGATCATGGTGAGACCAAATATATTATAAGACACTGACCAGTTTGCGTAGAGCATTTTCTCTGTAGCGGTCAAAGACATCTGAGCTAGCAGGCTGCAAGAGGTCAGCATCCACATCAGCATGTCTGCCTGGTCTTCTGCAGTTCTCACAACGCCAGCCCTAAAGAATAATATTGAAAAATTAATGAGGACATACAAGCACATCCTGGTTAGCAGGCCTCCATCATGTAGTTCTAGTGTTCTGGCAGTACATTCAGTCGCAGACTGAGAGTTTCTGCCTGGACGTCCACAGTGTGCCTGTAGCTGCAGGTAATAGTTTGTGTACTCTCACTCACAAAACAAAACATACACTGCGAGTTGCCTACCTGTTGTCCTCCGTAGCAGGTACAGGTACAGATGGCACCCAGGTATTCTTTCTGCCACTGGTTTCCCACCTGGTACATTTTCCCATCATCATAACATGTCGACTCATCTGGGGGACGATAGTTATATATTAAAAATGAACAATGCTTGAAATAATTGAGTTCAATGTTGAATATATAATACAAATAAGTTCAGAGTGTGTGAATTACAGCAAATTCAGTGTGTAAGGCCCAAAATGTTGGGTCGGCACACATGATATTGTGTATCCTGTATGTGTGTACTTACGGGGTTCACATTTAAATTCTCCCTTGCCATTTCCCAGGCAGGTGCAGCTCATCATGTGACCATTTTCAGCACGGCGATCCCACTTCTCACCAATGCGGTAGTTGTTACCACTGTCATGACACCACTCTGAAGGAGGAGAAGAACAGAAAGAGAGAGAGTAGGAAAGAGTGTAATGGAGTGAGAAGCAACGCAGTGATGGGAGAGGAGACAGGAAGAAGCACAAAGATTGAGTTCATCAGTTTATATATAGAGGGCAGACAAACAAAAATTAAAACGTTCAAACTTCAGTGTCACTTCAGTGTATAAAAACACAACAAACCTCTGGAAAGACTATGCTGGTTTTGAGTTGAATAGAATTATTCCAGTGATGAGGCGAACAAATACATTAATAGAGGAAATGTTTAGAAAATGTCTGCAAAAGCTGCACATGCTGGGATCTAATTACAGCATGACATGGCACACAGAATATGTTTGGCAATTCTATGGCCTTTGAATAGCAAAAAAGGAATTTATGAGTATACTGACACACTAATGTGTCACTCTGCTAAACTGATGTTGTGTGATGCGTTTCTTTTATAAATCCCTCTCATAAATTCCTCTTGAGTAAATCACATAGAATTGTTTGACTCCTAATTCCATGGCGTGTGGTTAGGTGTTTGCAAAGCATGCTAGGATGGGGTTATTAAGCCACTCACTGGATGAATCACACCTAAAATGACCACTGCCCAGGCCCAGACAGCGACACCACAGCTTGAAGCCTGTTTCCGACATGCGCTCCCACTCTGAGCCCACCTCGTGGTAGGTTTGTGTGAATGTGTCGTAACACACATCCCGGTTGGCAGTAACAGGGATGTCACCTGGAACTAAGGGATGGAAGAAGAAGTTAGAATGATGTGCATGATGTGGTTTACCTTCCTCTGACTTCAGCATTTATAAATTTACCTAAAACATTTAATCTTAAAACTCATTAAAAACGTATTTGTATATTTATGGCATCTGTAGATTACTATTAATGGTAAGATTTTTATTAGGCAACTATAGTATATTTGTGAAAAAGCCTTTGTCAATATGTATTACTGTACCAGCATTGCCAACGGTTACTACTTCCTCCAGAACTTTCTCCTTGGCCCCACCCCTCATGGCTTCTACTACGACATTATAGGACGCTCCGGATGTCAGTCCAATCAGTGTGGCGCTGTTGGCAGTGCCAGGCAGACGCATCTATATATCCAGAGGAGAAGAAGGTTAATAAATGGCCTTTATATCTCCAGTAGTAAGTGTGTGTGTGTGTGTGAGTGAGAGTGTGTGTGTGTGTGTGTGTGTGTGTGTGTGTGTGTGTGTGTGTGTGTGTGTGTTCATATTCACCTGGAAGCCGCCTTCCTCCAGGTGTGTGATGGGATTACAGCTGATCTCATACTCTGAAGTTTGAACGATTGGTTCCCAGGAAATGGTCGTAATTGTCTGTGCTTCTTGGGGCAACTCTGTCTCATTGTCAGGGAAACCAAATGCGAGACCTGGCAGAGGACTGTCACTCACCTGCGAGATCAAACACACATTGCACAGCTGAAGTGAGATCATGTAATTAACTTGTACATGAATTAAATATGGTTAAAACTACTTTTACACTACAGTTCCTTGTGGACAGTTTTGATAGCAGCTGCATTTCCAAACTTGAGATAATGGAACATTGTATAATCTTTAAATATGTTAAATATATATATTTTACATTACAATATAACATAGATTAACATGCATAGAGACATAATTGTTATATAAGACATATTTATTAGATTTATGGTAATAATTGAACCTTACACACCTTGACCAAGGGTACTCTGTTTCCATCAGGACCCGCTACAGGAATATAGACTAGGGGTTCTTGGAGAGTGGGTCTCTGGCCTTCTTTGGGTCCACTGTAGGGGCCATGAAATCCATTATTAGGGCCTAGACTCTGGTACTCTGTGTAGATGTGCTGGCCCTGCTGACCTGGTTGGTTCTGGCCACTAGTACCAGCCAAGTGAACATGGTTGGTGTTGAAGCTAGACACAGAAAGAGAGACCATGAGGAAAGAAAACAAGAATGCAACTAGGAGAGAAAGCATGATGGCAACACTTCCCTAAGCTCAAAGGGGCTATTTGACAGCTCTGGAACTGGAGGTTATAATCTTCAGCCTAATTATTATAAGTATGATTACACAGGTTCTTACATTTTGTCATCGAAAGACTCAGGAACATCCAGGATGGCAGGGCTGGGTCTGTGAGGAACAGGAAGCTGAGGCAGCTCAGGGACCAAAAACTGATTATCTGTAACTGGCTCTGATTGGACAAGAGACATGTATTCTGGGTGTTAGTTGGGAAGCAGGACACGGCAAATGCAGGTAAAAATACAAAAACAATAGGAAACCAGTGAAACAGTGTTGTAACATTATATGGTATTGACCCTCTGCCTGAGGATATAAGTACACTAGTTAATTATCCCAGGACAGCTAATATGTGTGCACCACTGAAAAAACACAAATGACCATCAGTCAATGCCAGTGGAAAAACACTGTGGTTTAACGCAAGTAGAGAAACAAGCCAGCAGGGGGCAGCTTAGCATTGTCCCAAACTTTTTTATTGTGATATTTAAACAAGGTAATTTGTGTTTTCACAACTCCTGAAGAAAGGCCCATTTTGTTTCATTCTGCAAAGTCATCCATCAACATTTTTGTGGAAATACATAATGGCTGCTTGTTTTATTATTTCACCACAAGCAGTGTAATAAATTCACAATGTTATAATTTAAGCTGACAGGGCTATGGGTGCAGCTTAATTTCAGTTTTTCACTCCTGTTTCTTCTAAATCTTTTGTCATTAGTGTCTCAAACATGTGACAGCAGTGCCCTTTTTATTACAGGAAAAACTTTGAGATCCTAAATCTGCACATACAAATAATGCTAACAGGTGGATGATGGGTGTACTCGCACTTACGTGTTCTAGCTTTGCCCACTAGGGCTGTGCTTCTCAAAGAGTTCTGCAGTGCAACAATCTTAATGACATACTCTGTGCCTGGTTTCAGACCTACGACCAAACACACACACAAATACATGCAAAAAAAGTCATGATCACTCGTTGTTTGTTGGATTTTTAATCAATGATTTGCATGCAGCTTCTTTGTTTGTGCACAGTAAATCTCATGCTCCTCACTCACCATTAATTGTAGCATAGACCTGGCCTGCGTGGGGTCTGGGGATGAGTTCTCGAGGCAGACCCCCAGCCTCCTCATAGGTGACATAATATCCAGTCACCTTGGGGCTGCGAGATGGCTCCCAGGTGAAAGAGATGCTGTTAGGGTTCAGGGAAGTGAAGTGGATATTGGTGGGTGGGAGGACCACTGGTTTGGCTAGAAGAGACAGAGACAGAAGCAAGTAAGTACTCACAAAAAAACAAAAAAACTTTGATAAGTAAAGTAAAGTATTAGTCAGTAGTGTTAATGAATACCCGTGGAGGCCGTGAGAGTGAGAGGAGCACTGCGTCCATTTCCTTTCAGTGTATACATGTTGATCTTGTAAGTGGTTCCTGGCTCCAAACCTTAAGTCAAGACACAACAACATGTTAGTGATGGAACATGTGAGAAGAATCAGATGTCATGATTAAAACATACGATAAGCAATTGAGCGTTATTCTTACAGATTTGTGTTTGCGCTACATCTTTTTTGTTTTTACTGTACATGCTTAAACTTGCTCATTTCTGTGTACCTGTAATAGTGTACATGCGTGAGTCGGCATCAATGGTCCGTTGAATTGGTGTGTAGCCTGTAGAGGAGGTGACGGGTGTGGCCTCTACCAAGAAACCAGAGATGATTTCTATCTTGGAGCGCCACGTCAGAGTGATAGAGGAGTCGTTAACATCAGAGATGCGTACGCGACGAGGGGGGCTGATATCTTTGATAATAGAGGGAAACCAAACCGGGATAGAGATTGAACATGTTTTTTAATGAGGAGATAAAGGCAAGACTGGCTTTTTGTACATTACAGAAAGATAATTCTCTCCATTTTCATATATCAAAACTAGATATTTATTTGTCAGAACGTTCATGAGAAATAGACTCACTCTCAAGAGTGGTGACCTCTCCTTGTATCGGCCTGCTGGTCAGAGAGTTTTTCAAGGCATAAACATGAACCTCATAGGTAGTCGCAATCTAACAAATACAAAAAAAAAAAAAAAAAAAAGAGACAATGAATTCAGTGTTGTGCAGTCTCTACAGGACTGAGTTAAACTATACAAGCTGCAGCTTTAGCCATGATTTTCATCCTCTGATGACAAAAATGAAGTCCGATAACCAATTTGAAATAGTTAAGATATTCATAAGCTCCATATTGATAGAGCAATGACATTCAATTTCTAGGATACAAAAACAAGCTAGAGTCCTTCACATGCACTCACCATCAGTCCAGAGATGTGTGCCTGAGTGGTGTCTGGGGCCAGGTTGATCTCTTGGGTGGGTCCACTCTTGTCCTTGGGGTTCACCACCACACGGTAGCCTGTGAGGCCTTTAAGGCCAGTTAATCTGTTTTCCTGACCCGGCACAGTCCAATGTATGGTGAAAGAGGTAGGGCCAACCTGGGAGAAGTGGAGGTTGGTGGGTGGCGAGACGGCTGGGTTGAAGAACGAAAGGGAAAAAGACTCGGTTAGAGGGAGACAAATCAACAGAGGGTCAGAGGATTTTACACCTTCATACTACGGAGCCCAGAATAAATCTATAACTAATTTCCTCCCATACCTGTAGCTTGTTTTCCAACCAGGGGTGTGCTTGCTGTATTATCATGCAGGGCGATGACCTTCACTGTGTATTCAGTGCCAGGCTGCAGACCGTGGATAACAGCAGACTCTGCATCTCCTCGGGGAGCCGGAAGCAGCTCCCGCTCACCTTCCTCTGAACTCAAATACAAGACCCGGTAAGATGTGACAATGCCCTCAGGACTGTCCCAGGTAAGCCGCAGTGACGTAGAGTGGACGTCAGAGAAGGTCAGGTCTTTGGGACGGTCCAAATCTAAAAAATAACATTAAGGTGAGAGGTCAGGAGGTTGTTTTAGCTCATTTGTAATAGACAAACAGTATTTAACAAATATTTTTACAGAAAGCCTCACCTGTTAAAGCATTCACCACCATTGGGGAGCTCTCTCCATCTGTTCCAAGAGTGTACACGCTCAAAACATACTCTACTGTAGGCATCAGGCCTGAGAATGTAAACTCCGTCTGGTCTGAAAAGAGTGAAAAAGGATATGAATACAGAGAAAACACAGATTAGACTTAGGATGCCAGAAGGTTAGCAGCCAGTGAAACAGAGCACCTCATTCTAGGAATTATGTTCAGATAATTTACCTGGTGCGACCACCTCAGTGAAAGATGCTCCCTGTCCATTTCTGGGGGCTGCAGTCACCCTGTATCCCTTGATCGGGCCATGAGCAGGGCTCCAATTGACTGTGACGCTGTTGTCGTTCACTTCTTTCACCTCCATTCCAGAAGGAGAGTCAACACCTAGCGGGGGAGGTTGGAGAGATGAGGAGGAGAAAGCCGTAAATGAACTGACAGGGAGGCAGGACAACCAGTAGAAATTATTTATATTTGGATCTGAAAAAGAGCAAAGTTTATGTGTACCTGTCTTGTGTGTGACATAGATGGGGATGCTGGATGCAGGGCTGTCTCCTCTGCCGGTCACAGCATAGACAGTGACAGTATAGTCAGTACCAGGTTTCAGGTTGGAGATGGTGGCAGTGGATTGAGTGCCAGGCACAGTGAACTCCTTAGGATTGCTGTGACCCCCTAAATAAGAGAAGCATGTTTTAAAAGTCAGTAGACTGATCATTACGTAAAACAGAATGGACTGACTGGCTTTAGTAAAAATAAATAAATAAATAAAGGGATTACTCCAAGAACACTGTATTGAAAATGCACTATAAAAAGCTGAAGTATTCCTTTCGTAAAGACTTTAGCAGCTTTTAAAGCTACTGTTACTATCTCACCTGTTTCTCCGTGAGTGATTCTATAGTAGCGCACAGTGACAGGAGGGGCATCCCAGCGAACAGTGATACTAGTTGGAGTAGAGTCCAGTACTTCCAGGTCTGTGGGTGCATCAGAGACTGCAGCGAAAGCAAAAATCACAGAAGATATACATAAACAACATGACGAAGATGATAACATGGCAACTGTCCCCAGTATTAAAAGGAGAATTTCATACTTGTCTTCTGTTTTCCACTGAGTGGCAGACTCTCCCTGGTCCCACTCACTGCATAGATGTTCACCAGGTACTCTGTATCTGGAGTGAGCCCTGTAAGAGTGAAGTGGTTCCTGGAGGGGGGCAGCCTCTCATCCTTAGACCTCCCACCAGTGACCATCTGGTACCGGATACGGTAACCGGTGATCTTGCTCTGGGGAGCAAGCCAGTGGATGGTGAAAGAGTTGGTGAAGACTTCAGAGAAACGCAGACCCACTGGTGAATCCAGAGCTGAGGAAAGTTGGGAGATATAGAAAAGGATACATGAAAACCTTGTGTGGTGACTAACAACACCGTTTGGTTTTTCACTGCTTGTTATGGACTGATATCCTCCTATTGTCAAATCAGATAAGTAAGACTCACCTGTCCTCTGTGTGCCGATGACGGGTGAGCTCTCTCTCTGCTCATAAACACACACCACACTCACTAGATACTCTGTGCTGGGCAGCAGGTCTGTGGACAGTTGACAATACATGAATACAAATGTAGTTGTTTGTGTGTCTGTGCATTGCTGCCAGTCCTTTGGTTTTGCTATAACTTACTCCTCAGCACCACGTTGTTGGTGTTGCCTCCTACACTGGTTTCTGTAATTTCATCTTCATCATCGATGGGGTGATACCTGAATTAAACAAAACAGCAAAGAGGCTTTAATTTATTCCATATCACATGATTCACACAAGAGCAGAATTTTTCCTACTTTAAAAACTGTGTACATTCAAGGAGCTGGACATACAAGCATGTCTCTTATCATACCTGATGAAGAAGTTGCTGATGTCAGCAGGATTTGGGACGTGGGGAGACGCCCAGGTGACTTCCATACTGTCTGGACCAACCTGGCCGAAACTCAGATGGGTGGGGGCTGGTACAGCTGTTGAAATAAAGACCAGTTTGATTAGGTTGATCAGATCAGATGTTTGCCAAACCACATGGTTTTTGGAGAATTTGAATATTTAGAACTCAGGAGATAAGAGAAAACTATCCACATAACCATCATATAAAAAGGGAAATGTCTGAGTGTGTGTTTCACACTAAATTTAAGTCTGGCGTTTTACAACATCTTAAAAGTGAGAGAACAAGCAGTTTTTGTACCGAGGGCACAGTGAGTCTCAGTGTAATAATTCCCCTAAACTAAAACCAGATGGTCCTACACAGATGCACACACCCAAAGGATTAGAAAAACTGACAACACAGCTTGCAGCAACTTAAAAGGTTTGCTTTGTCTTAGCCACGTCTTCGAGTTAATAAGAACCGGATTGCATGGTTTAATCTGTGTGGTCGCAAAGTGTGATTTGTGACTCTTACAGGCAACACAAAACACACAGTTTTTCTAAAGTTAATGACTCGTCCACTACTACTACTAAATACTTAGCAGTACTACTCAGTATGTGTACTAATGACGTTAACAATATGAAAATCTTTTTGATCTGGTGGAGCTTACAGGTCTGCTGGGTGATGGTGGTGGGTTTGCTCTCTCCGTTTTCTGACACAGTGATAACACTAATGTCATAGTCGATGCCAGGTTCCAGTCCGTAGACAGTATAATGACCAGTCGTTGGCAGCACCATGTCTTCAAAGATGGGCACGCTCTCTCCGACTGCCATCACCGTGATCCTGTAGCCGGTGATGGCTGTGATGTTGAGCGGTGACCAGCGGAGACTAATACTGGTGTCTCCCACCTCCTCAAAGCTGAGATCCGTCAGCTGTGGGACATCTGAGTAGAGAGGATTTAGGGGGGAGAAGGTGCACAGAGATACAAGACATAGAGGAGACAGGGGGAACACAAAACCACACGCAAAAGCGGACAGAAGGATATAGGGGTTGTGGCCAGTGCCAGAAAGTGGAAACGAACAACAAAAAAACAAAAAAAAAAAGCCGCAGTTAAGATGAGCAACAGAAACTGTCAACTTCCAGCAGTTTGAGATATTCCATATATCACACCAGTGGAAGAGCTAGTGCCAAGGGTTGCTTTTCCTGGCATATATTAGAATTTAGAGAAGTTTCAGCTGTGTTTCACTGAAGTTTCTACATTGAAAAGTCTTAATATATACCAAGGTAATAAAGCAATAGTTGCAAAACTAGCACCGTTACTGTTGCTAGTACTGTACTAGTACTGCAAAGTCCTTCAGATGCTGGTGCTGGGCTGGAGCAACAATGCCCAGCACCAGAGCCATTTATCAGACGATAAATAGCTCTGTTATAGCATATAATATGCAATGTATTTCTCATTCTTTTCTCTTACTACTAAGTTCTTCTGCAAAGTACTTACCTGGTCACATCCATGTATGCATCTCCCTAACAAAACCATAATCATATCAGCACTCCAAAAATATTTAGTGTGTCTCCACACACACTCCCAACTCCGTATTTTTGTAGCTGAATATTAAATGTACTCACCTGGTGTAATGATAGTTGATATAGGAGCACTCTCCATATCATCTTTAACAGTAACAACACTGATGTTGTACTCTATTCCTGGACTGAGGTTCTCCAAAGTGCAGGAGTTCTCTCCTGCCTGTACAAACTCCTCCACACTGTTTCCTTGCTGTCCATTGGTGGGAGTGCATGTCACCCTGTAGCCTGTGATGTCTTAAGAGGGAGAGTTAGGGGGGGAATAGACACAAGAGAACCATTTAGTTGTTAGCTCGATAATATGTTCCTTGTCATCCTTGTATGCAGGTGTGTGTCTGTGTGCACCTGGTACACTGGCTCCGTTCCACTGGACCGTGAGCTCTCCGGTGCCAGGGTTAGACTCCAGGTTAAGATCAGTGGGAGGAGAGAGGGCTGGAGAGGAGAATGGGGAGTCAGATGTGAGGAGGGAAACGAAATTAACAAAAGGACAGTAAAGGTTATAAATGAAAAGAGGAGTCAAAAGTTAATGAGTCATACATACAAGTAAAAACACGGCGTGTGACTGGGGTTCCACGCTCATGACCATTTATGACCGGCTGGATGCTGTACGTGTACTCCACTCCGGGTGTCAGGCCGGAAACGTAAATACTTCCAGAGTCAGAAGTCACGTCTCTGGGGGCCTCTCCGCCTTGACTGGGGCGTACTGTCAACTGAGAGATAAATGCAGACAGAGTCAGTGACACAGAGGAGACAGAGACGAGTAATCGGGGGTACAGGAGGTAAAGGTCAGAGATCAATGTTTTCCCAAGAACTTGGAAGTGAGCAGAACATTCGTATCTCTAGTGTGACATGTTCTGACCAATCACAATTTTCTCTTCTGTTCTAACTCCAAAAGGAACATACACTGAGCAAAGATTAATTCGAATGTGGCAGTGAAACATGGTCAGATGTGTGAATATTTGGGTGGTAGAACATAGAAACTTTTTGTACTGTTACTATATTTGCAGTCAGCATACCTTGTATCCAATGGCTGGTACTGGACTCCAGGATATTATGATGGAGGTGTCAGTCACATCAGTGCTGAAAGGAGGAGCGTTGCCCATTGGCTGATCTACAAACACACAGAGCAGGTGTTGAATGGTTTTGGTGTCACGGCATGCATGAGAGCAGACATATGAGTTTACATATGATTGCATGCAAATTCTGAACTCTTCAAATATTGTTTCATCATATCTTTAATGACCCATCCTGATTTTGAGGATAATTTTTTTCCCAGCTTTAGACACTTACTGGTCCTAAACACTGCAGTCTCTCCTTCACTCAGCATATTGTTTTGCTCTGCATGTAGCGTAGCAGTGTACTCTGTGTCGGGCTTCAGGTTGAGAATGGTGTACTGAGTAAGACGGGCAGGTATGCGAAGCTGGCTGGGGTTGGAGTCCTCAGCAGACAGGAAGAGACGGTAGCCTGTGATTTTGGCCCGTGGGGCATACCACAGGATCACAACACTATCCTCAGTTGCATTGGCAAAATGGATATCTGTGGGAGCGTCAGGTTCTGAAATAAAAAAAGGAAGAAAGAGAGAGAGGTTTAAATAAACAATTCATTTATAGAACAATGTGATGAAAATACAAGATTAAATATATATACACATTTAAATATATACATATACAGTAGTATATACGGTCAAACTCACTAGTAGTATGCTCCCCAGTGAGTGGGAAACTTTCCTTTCCGTTGTGAATGGAGTAGATGTTGAAGCGGTACAGCGTTCCCGGCTGTAGGTCTGTCACTTCAGTGTAGGTGTTCTGACTGACAGGCAGAGACAGCTCCCTCTGAGGAGAACCAGCGTCATCAACAGGGATGACGACAACGCGGTAACCTGAGACATCGCTGGATGGGCCAGACCAGGTGAGAACTATTTTTTTATCCGAAGTCTCGAAGAACTCCATGCCTGTAGGAGAAGCCACTTCTTCTGTGGACCGAAAAAAAAAAAGTTTATTCTTTGGCTACCATTTGGTCCCATTTATTAAAAAATGATTATCAGGAACTAGGTAGAGCCGGTGAATGGGTAACAAGAGTAATAAACTCCTAGGAACACACAGCATTCTAGAGCAAGGCACAGGACCAAATGACGACATTCAATACTGTCAGATTCACAAGAAACTGACAGATTCACACACGCACACACACACACACACACACACACACACACACACACTCAAATGGCTCAAAACCATGTTTGACCTGGCAGACTGAGATGTTTTACATAACTCTAGTCAAGCAGAATTAAATCACAACAGATGCACACTCAGTCACTTTGCTTTCCACTGGAAAACTCTTCTGGGATTGTGGACTGAACAGTTCTATATAAATGCCTCTAAAGACACATCCTACTGCTCTTCACGTCTTTAAATCCTAATTTGAAAAGACACTTTTTTTTGTTGCGCACATCTCGGTCATTTACCTGGCAGTGAATCTCCAGCGGTGTTGACCTGTAAGAAGATGGGCTCACTCTCCAGGCTGTCCTCCACAGAATAGATACTGATGTTGTACAACATTCCAGGTCGAAGGTCACCAAGGGTCACAGAGGTTGCCGTGTCAGGCAGAGTCAGCTCTGTGCTTTCACCTTCAAGTGATGGCGTGTAGACGACACGATAGCCTGAAGGGAGGAGGAGGAGGAGGAGTAGAGCACACAGTTGTGTTGTGAACTGTCATAGATAAACAGGTAGGAACACAAACTAGCCACAGATTTTAACTGTGACTGACTATATTGTTATGGACGTACCAGTGATGGGGGCCAGTGGTTTTTCCCAGCTGATCACAATGGAGGACTCTCCTACCTGCTCCACATCATGCTCAGTGGGAGCATCAGGTGCTATGGAACAAATGAGGTTTAAATAGGGGAAGGACAAATGAGAACCATTAGTGGAGGCAAAACTACACTTTAACCCAGCAGAGAGATAGATGAGAATGTGAAATAAGAGACAATATGTCTATGTGTCCACTTACCAGTGGTTTGTGAGGTTGTGAGGATGAGGTTGTCTTCTCCTTCATCTGTGACCTCATAGACATTGACAGTGTACTTCCGTCCAGGCAGAAGATCATTAATGTTCACTGAGGTAGTTGTACGGGGAAGGTCTGTAGGAAAACAAAATGGTATTGACAAATCAGTCATATGCTCTCTTTGACAAACTCTGTTGTGCGACGTTGTGAAATATTTTTGATTCTACTCCAATATTAAACTAAACTGTAACCATATGTATCCACGGTTACCTAGCACCATGGGCTGTCCAGTGCCCTGCCCCTGCTCGCTGAGCTCATACTCCACTCTGAAACCAGAAACTGTGTCGGAAGCGGAAACCCAGGAGATGACAAAACTACTGGAGGTAATTTCAGTCACAGACTCTGAGATGTCAACCACTGAAGGAGGCCGGGTGGTCTCTTCTTCTGATGTAGCCAATACAGGAGAGACAGAGATGGCAGGTAAGAAAATAAGACAGTAGAGAGTATGGCAAGTACAATCTCTCTACTCATCTTCCATATTTTGTACATCAGGGATAATTTGATTGAATCAGACAAACGTCAAGCAGTGACACACACCTTATAGTGACAGGAAAATGGAGAATAAGTTGGGTCATATTTGAAATGTAATTCAAAAGCAATTTTAATGTTGTTATTGAATATAGATCATGCACTGCAGCTTTAGTCCCCCCCACCACCACACACACACCCTGTTCAACTGGCTGACCTGGCAGACTGAGATGTTTTACATAACTCCAGTCAAGGAGAATTAAATCACAACAGATGCACACTCAGTGACTTTGCGTTCCACTGGAAAACTCTTCTGGGATTGTAGACTGAACAGTTCCATATAAATCCCTCTAAAGACACATCCTAATTTGAAATGACTTTTTTTTTTGTTGCACACATCTCGGTCAATTACCTGGCAGTGGATCTCCAGCGGTGTTGACCTGTACGAAGATGGGCTCACTCTCCAGGCTGTCCTCTACAGCATAGATACTAATGTTGTACAACATTCCAGGTCGAAGGTCACCGAGGGTCACAGACGTTGCCGTGTCGGGCAGAGTCAGCTCTGTGCTTTCGCCTTCAAGTGATGGCGTGTAGACGACACGATAGCCTGCAGGGAGGAGGAGGAGGAGTAGAGCACACAGTTGTTGTGAACATAGATAAACAGGTAGGAACACAAACTAGCTACAGTCTGGTGACTGATTTTAACTGTGACTGATTATATTGTTATGGACATACCAGTGATAGGGGCCAGTGGTTTTTCCCAGCTGATCACAATGGAGGACTCTCCCACCTCCTCCACATCATGCTCAGTGGGAGCATCAGGTGCTATGGAACAAATGAGGTTTAAATAGGAGAAGGACAAATGAGAACCATTAGTGGAGGCAAAACTACACATTAACCCAGCAGAGAGATAGATGAGAATGTGAAATAAGAGACTATGTGTCTATGTGTCCACTTACCAGTGGTTTGTGAGGTTGTGAGAATGAGGTTGTCTTCCCCATCATCTGTGACCTCATAGACATTGACAGTGTACTTCCGTCCAGGCAGAAGCTCATTAATGTTCACTGAGGTAGCTGTACGGGGAAGGTCTGTAGGGAAAAAAAATGGTATTGTCACCAGTCATCTGCAGACAAACAGTCTGACCATGAGTTCCGTCTCTGGTCAAATGTACGATGTTTTGAAATATTTTTGATTATTGTAACTGAACTGTAACCATATGTATCCATGGTTACCTAGCACCATGGGCTGTCCAGTGCCCTGGCCCTGCTCGATGAGCTCATACTCCACTCTGAAACCAGAAACTGTGTCGGAGGCGGAAACCCAGGAGATGACAAAACTACTGGAGGTAATTTCAGTCACAGACTCTGAGATGTCAACCACTGGAGGAGGCTGGGTGGTCTCGCCTTGTGATGTAGCCAATACAGGAGAGACTGAGAATGAAAGTGGAATAGAAAATATTTACAAAATATATATTTTGTACATCAGTGATAGTTGGATAAAATCAGACAAACATCAAGACAAATCAAACATGACAACTCACGTGATCCATGAGTAGTGGTGAAGTCAAAGTGAGTGACCTCTCTGCGTCCAAACCGCAGCACACTGATGAGCTGACCCTCGTATATGATGCCTGGCCTTAGACCAGAGATGGTGTAGGAGTTGAGGTGGCCAGGGATCATCACCTCCTTCCAGGGACTGAGAGTGTCCTTCTGTAAAATGAGATGTAAGGGGGGTGGGCGGGGTTAAAGCATGCACTGTAGAATCAGAAGTTGAGAAGAATGAAGTCAAGCCATAGAGATACACGGGTAATAGAAGCAATCTCCCAATGCTCAGTTTAAAAAAAAAATAATAATCTCACCGCTCTCCATTTGAGAATGTACTGGGTGATGTGAGCAGATGAAGGGGCATTCCACTGAATGGGGTGGGAGTTGGGTTGGTTTCCAGATTCTGTTATGATCACCTGGACGGGACGTTGACCACCTAGGACATAGAGATAACCCAGTCAGAGGGGTAAGCAGAACAGTATTCACTAATTTTATTAATTTAATTTATAACTATGAGCAGAACTGAAACAACAAAAACAAGAAATCAAACATAATACAACACATATCCTTTTCGACAATCTAAAAAAACTACATAGCATAACTAACGCAACAGTTGGTGAGTATCAGGGAGTGTGTAGCAGTATCTTTCTGAATTCAGAACAGGAAGAAGGGAAAAAAAAAAATAGCATGCACCCGTGAGATTCCAGCTTAGATTTTAACAACTCGACTTTCTCTGCTCCACAAACTTCTCCATGTCACTGTGTTTTCTAACCTTCCCTGCTACCCTGAAAAATCCTATTGTAAATAAAAGAGATTTATTTTATTTACAATAGGACTTATTGTAACTGTGTCTGTTAAAACACACCAGCACCACACTAAAGAATACAATAGAGTTAGAAACAGCAAGCAACCAAGAAGAAAAGTATGATAAATGAAGCAATGAACAAATATGAGAAAACTCCCTGCAGAAACAATTTAACAAATCTAATAACAGAAAGCCAGAGAACCTATTTAGCAGCTGTCTATAATATCGATGGATGTCAAATGTGTGTTAAGTCTGACAGCACACTGGCTAGGCTTTTTATTTTATGCTGCAGAAAGTGGTTTAGCAGACAATCCACAGAGCATACAAATGAATAAACAAGGCCTTGGGGGTTAATAGCTATTAAAGATATCAACACAAGCTTGCAATCGCAGTCTCTACTGAATGAAAAAAATAAAAAACACTGTATCAAATCCTCCTTCAAACATACAGAAGTCATGTGGCAGGCAGACTCCCGACAGAAACTGGTAGCTTCTATAAAGAACTGAGGTTTTTTGACCACTTTTCCAAATAGCAGACCTGTAATCAAAGTTTCTGAGCAAGTGGCTCGGTTAACCAGAAGCTGCTAGCAGATACACAAACCTCAAAAACAATCTGGGACCAATTACTGTCTATTACAGACCCACAGGCCACTGGCGAGGGTAAGGGTTACATAGAATCAGATGTGGGACGTACATAAAGATGGATGCGCACTTGCAGTGAATGCATGTACAATTATACAAGCATTACATGCACATAACCTACAAGTGGACCCATAGGCACCCCCTCCCCCTCGCCTCACTTTGCACACACAGACACAACATTCATTCTTGATAGAGGCAGATGCACGGCAAGGTGGAGATAAGGACCACAATAAAGTGAAGTAGCGTAGGAAATACCCCAAAACAATAAATTACAGCTCAGACAAGCAGAGATAAACGCAGACAACAGAAAAGAAAACTACTTCTTAGGAGATCTTATCAGCGAAGACTAAATCTGAGATGTGAATGCCTCACTTGGCTTTTCCATTTTTACCTTTTATGGTGTTTAACCCAGTACGCCAATTGACTTAGAGACTGGATCTGCTGCTTGCTGCACTTAAATCTTAGCATGCTGTGTTTTGTTTTCCTAAGCACACATACAAACGCACACATACAAACACACACACACACACACACACTCAGCAGAGCAAGTTCACAGCTGGTTGCTATTACAGCCACTTAAAGTGGAACAGTATCTGTGCCCTACATTTTGTATCTCTGTCAACCTGCTTCGCACACACTGCAAAGAACAGTTCAAATGTTCCTTTACAGAAATGTAAAGTTCAGTGTCACTAGTAAAACATCACAGCCTGACTTGGAGCTACACCAATATGTTTATGCATGCTGTGAAAGCTTTAGAAATGTTTTATTCCTTTCCATGTATGTATTCTGAGTGCACAACAGTTGTTTTTACTATAAATTAGGGAGACTGCAAATGAATAAAAAAATAAAAACTGTTTAAACCTTAACATGGGTTGTATTTAACCATCCAATAGAAAAGACCAGAGAGAAAAATACTACTGAACAAACTGCACAGTGAGTGGCACAGTGTATTATGTTATAATGAAGGAGGCAGACTGCTTGTAAAGTAAACAACAAAGGCTGTGAAGGATCACAGATTTAAAGTTACCATTAAACTGTAGGAAAGAAGAATATAGTTTGTAAGTTGACACTCATGATCTAGTCAAATTTGGTTTTAAGCCATTAGGAAATAATTAACGACCTTAACGAGGCTTTAAAAGTGTGTCTGTGTGTGTGGGGGGGGTGTGGGGGTGTGGGGGGTGGGGGGGGTGTATTTGGAACAGCTGTAGCAACAGCACAGGGGACAACAAATGTTAGGTAGAACAAAGGCCCAGAATAGGGGGGTTACTTGTAAAAGAGGAAGTCACACTTCCATTGCTGTGTGTTTCACATCAAAGTCATGAAGTCCTGGTCAGAAGGATCAGGACATTGCCCACTCTTAATAGTGTCTTAGCATCTTACCAGGGTACGACTGCTGGGGCTCGCAGCTGAGCTCTCCAATGCCATTGCCATAGCAATAGCACTTGTACTTAATTCCACGGATCACTTTTTCCCAAGACTCTCCAACCTGATAGAAAGCTCTCGTCTCGGGTTCCTGGCAATGATCTGAGGGGAGAAAAAAACAAACAAACAAACAAAAAAAAAACATGTAATGCAACAGGTTCCCCTTCAAGACGTCTGGATCTTATTCAAGCGTGAAAGTAGCAGAGAGGCAATAATAAATATGCTGAATTGTCAGGGCAAATAGTAACTGGTTAGCTTAGTGCTGAAAATGAAAAACTGAATTTCTACCATTCAATCAAACTAATTAAGGTTATTAATAATAAGGTCATTGTTACCAAGGGCGTCACACTTCCAGCGACCACGCCCCTGTCCGAAGCAGGTGCAGTTCATCATGTAGCCCTCCTCCTGTCTGGTGAAGGTCTGGTTCACCTCGTAGGTCAGACCGTTCACAATACACTGATCTGCAACATACACAAAAGTAAGCAAGGCATTATAATGGTGTGTGTGTGTGTGTGTGTGTTTCGTGTCCGTCCATGTGTCTTGCAGGTGCGACTGAATCCCCATAAAATGCAGGTGTGCAGGCTCGTGTCTAACCTCTTGGCAGGTGAGTCATTATATGCTTCATGACCTTTCACCTCTTCACTCAGACAACCCTAACATCACTTACTAATTATTACGCCGCACACCTCGCAGCTGACAAAGAAAAAACACTGCCATGACAAACTCTCAATCACTTACTGTGTATCTCGTTGTCACACACACACACACACACACACACACACACACACACACACACACACACACACACACACACACACACACACACCTTTAATTTGGGAGTAAGCGACGCAGCTCCATTCGCCTCTGCCATTGCCGACGCAGGTACACCGCATCATGTGACCCAGAACATCATGCCTCTTGTCCCACTGGTCTCCCACTCGGTACATCACCCCTTCACTTGTCGTACACACTTCTTCATGGGCTAGAACACAAAAGACAATTAGTTGAAATTACTTGTTAGAAAAGCAAAAACTAATATACCAGGACCTTGACTTATTCTGATTTCAGGAGCTCTTCAATTCAGTTTGTGTTTCTGTAAAAAACCTATACTCCGCTTAACTCGACCACATTACCCTACAGTAAATAATCAGATGCACAGGCCTGCACCTAGCACTTTGGAACATGTTGTACACACCTGGTTAGTAACACAAACAGTGCATACCAGGATGAAGAGAAAAACACATTATAAACAACGACCGCCCTTGAACAGCACTGATTCTACCCTACAATTATTACACCAAGCTGCAACCGCCATAGCACACCTGTATCCATAGGAAAGATTTGATTAAAAGTCCAAAACAGCTGTCTCCTCTCCTACCGTGTATGAATGACTCACCATGAGCTCTTTTAATTTAAAGAGTGAGTAGTAGTAATAGTAGTAGTTTTTTATCAACCAAGGTAGGAAATCTGCGTAGTTGTCCTTTAGAGGAGATAAAAAATGAGGAAAGCTTTTTATTAGACTTTAAAATTAAAAAAAAAAAAAAAAGAGCTGTTGAAACAGACTAATCAGGAGGAGATTAAAAGTCTGACGCAGATAAGTGGTGGTGTTGTAGAGCACGCAGGTGAAGGAGCAGACACAACTGATAGAGTAGGCATGCCCATGAACATGTCTGTTTACGCCGAGGTGGTGGAAAAGACCAATGGCAGAGGGCCAGAGCCGTGGCTTTCCTATGCCAGGCAGAATGTTTAACAGAGCCAGACATCTGCTTCCTGGAAGTTAAAATACTTCGTGAGGTTGTTTGGTGAACACCAAGGCTGTAGCTGGGACAGAAATGCACCAGCTGGAGGTGTTTAGGTCAGTGCTTTATGATTTTTCATTGACCAAGTACTAGTGTTGGTCATAATGTATTAATTCATTTAGTTTTGTTGTGTCTATTAACATGTGTAATGGAGGAGAAAAATATTTAATATGACTAAAGATCAAAAATCCAGTGTTAAAACTAAAAAAATCTAATTTTTTTACTTGTGAAGCAAACAGCACAAGAAACTGCTGTTTTACATGTGTTAGCTTCACATCATCATCATCATCATCATCATCATCATTATTATTATTATTATTATTATTATTATTATTATTATTATTATTATTATTATTATTATTATTATACCATTAATGAAGGGGCACAGCTGGAACCACCCCTCCCATACCACTCTCGCCTATCCAGCCATCCTTCCAGAGGGTGGCCACAGGTGGACAAGACAGGGCTCCAGACTTATTTCAGTTCTTTAAACTCCACAATTAACATCTCAACAACTATGTTTGTTTTGGCAGTCCTTGGGAAGTCATTAATGTCAATCAAATCAAAGCAACCCTGCTGCTCTGACTGCTGGAGAGAGCCTAACCAAAGACCACCTATTCTATTCTAAAGGGCCCGAACACTGTTTTTGTCCTTGTTAAGTTGCAAGAGAGTGTTTTTAGAACAGGGTGTTCGCTCAGTCCCAAGACTGAAGCAGCTACATAAAGAATTGGAAAGGAAATAAAACAACCATAAAACTTAGTACAATCCAATATGAAATCATTGTTGACATCATTATAAAATGATTATTAGCTTTTATCTGTATTTCACATTTAGTGGTTTTGGCATCTAAAAAAAGTTATTTTACTGTAAACAGACATCATTATGTGGTTTTTAAATGAATAGTAATATGCCTTCTTAGACAATAAACACGTTAGCTCTAATATCTTAGAGACTTTTGTAGTTTGTACTCGTGTCCTTTCTTGCTATAATTACCATGTCATGACTCCTTCACAGACGTTTGTGCGCTGTCAGGGACCACCTAGTGTTTCACTGGTGTCAAACTCTTTTGTTGCCTACTGAGAGCTAATTGACACCTACACAAGAAAAAACACATTTCCCAAAAGGCAACAGAGACTTCAATGTGAATTGGGCCATGCTATAAATAAAGTCTTAAGACAGTAAATGAGATCATGTCAAGCCATCAGACCAGATTCCACTTTAACATCACCCTGATAATAGTTTTGTTGCCTATCACACCTTTTTACTGTCAATGCATGATCTTATTTTAATGGCGATGTTAACTCCTTGATTCAGACTAATCGCATTAGTTACATTAGTTAGTAGAGAAACGTTACTGCCTGGCAAACAAACCTGACATGCCCAAAAAAGAAGGACAGATGTTCCTTTGGTTTCTGTGAAACTTCCATTTGACTCTGGCCTAAAATAGCTGTCACTGCCACATAATTTCACACCAGCATGTCAAAGATTTGGTGTCTCTCTCCTGCCCTTCCATCCAGCTATCTACACACTTACCAGCCATAGGACAGAACCCGAAGCGCTGCTCTGCATCGTAGTTTGTTGTGGTGCCACACCACTTCATGCCATCTCTGCGTCCATCTGCAGTACAGTCAGTGTAGTTTCGGCCATTGTAGAGGTAGGGGAACTGGCACAGAGCACCATTCGAATTACCGCCTCGTGTTGCCACAATTACTGTTTAAAGGAAAAGGTTTGTATAACATTGATTTATCAATATCTAGAGAAAGATAGAGAATTTGTTTTGTGATCTACATAAACAGTAAAAAATTAAATTATTCAAATTTCACTTGTTCCAATAGATTTCCTGCCTTTAATAACATTCAACATCTGCTCACCATTCTTCTCTGTACAGAAGGAATATTTCTGGTCTGTTTCAAAATCAGATGAGGTGGAACACCACAGCTGTCCATCACTGCGGCCATCAGAGGTACAAGAGTGGTAGGTGTTCCCCTTGTAGACAAATGGGAACACACAGGGCTGACCTCCAGAGTTGCCACCATAAACTGGAGCGGGTCCATCTGGGCAGGCAGGAAAATATGTATAATAAATATCACTACACAACAGCTGCTTTCACCTGTTGGGCTGAATGTTTCATACTTTCCCCAGGATGCTGTGAATTTGTAAAAACAAAAGTACATCTCTTACTCCACTGTTCACAGCTGACTCCATTGCCAAGACAGGTACAGATCATCTGCTTGGTTCCCTGGCTCTTAATCCAGCGCTGGCCAATGAAATATGTCAGTCCTGCGTCTGTCCGACAGGGCCCCTCCTGGGGAAGCTCAGGAACAGCAGCAGGCTGGATGTTAGTGATCACACGAGAGCCCGTGCCTAAAATGGAACACACCAAGTCAGATACAGCTAAATCTCTGCAATATAGTGCAAGTGTCACAGTTAGTCCTTTTTTGAAAAGTCACTAGATATGAGAGGAAGAAATGTTAAATTTAAGAATAATATGACACCTGTAAATCTATCTAAATACTTACATAATATGCCAGAATAAACAACTTTAAAATCATAGAACTGCACTACAGCGCCGTCCACATGACGGAACAACATCCACAGTTATTCAATATTGAGAGGGCATTTTATTTTACTGTTTTTGAATGACAGCAAAGGTTCAAACCCAATCATCACTTCGATCCCATTCCTCCCACTAACTTTCCCATTTTTTCTTTCTCCTTCATGTCTTCTCTGCCTTTCTTTCAAATGAGGTCATCATGATCATGAGCTACAAGACCTGTCCTTTTCACTTCAACACTTGGCACTTCTTATCGCTCCCTCTTCCCAGCATCTGTCTCTGGTCTACGTTCTTCTCTCCACTGAGACAGCTGAGTGAGTGAGTGAGTGAGTGTGTGGTAGGGGGGCATTATCAGTTCTCACCGAGGCCAGTGGTGTGAAGTGAGGCATGTCGTTCACACTTCCATTCCCCTCGGCCGTTTCCTGTGCACAGACACTGGAGCAGGTGGCCTCGGCTGTCCGTCTTTGTCCACGTATCTCCAATACGGTAGGAGGACTGAGTATCCTGGTCATTACAGCGATCTACGAAAGGACAGAATTTGAAAGATTCATTATAAGGACTCAGTGATCTTGCAGGGAATAATTCCTCCAAGCCACCAGCTGTTTCCATGTTTGTGCTTTTTGGCTTTTTGTTGATGAATATATACATGTTAACGATTTATTGATGATCTCAGCTAAATAAAATCTCCACGGCCACCCTGAAGCCTTGTATACAACAACAAGGCAACAGGGACTAACACTGATTATCATCTCTTGCGTCAGCCATTATCATTAAGAATGTGACTAATGGTTTTAATTAGAAACACATCTGGTAAACATTTCCTCACCGGCTTGTTGAAATTCACCAACAAATCACAAGCTACACTCTGTGTTTAGTTCTGCCACTCATGCTAGAGAGTTCTTCTGCGTGACATTTGATGAGGATTAAGTAGAAATCTACATGGACACATGTGATTTGTTCAAAAACAGCAGCGTTACAGCAGCAATTAATTTAATTTCTGGCTTGTGTGCCTCTTGAATGACCCAGTTTTTCCTGTCTGTCCTTGTAGCACATTTCTCTATATTCACCACACGCACAGAAAGAAATGCAATGAGACAAGAAATTAAACTGCCAGACAAAACTAAAGAATAAAAAAGTGGTGACAATTTCCTACAAAGACAAAAATAAAGGGTTACTTACTTCTGGAAGTACATGTGATCCGTCCATTCCCCTCTCCCATGCAGGTGCAGTCAACTATCATCCAACCCTGATACGGCTTCTCCCAAGTCTCCCCAACAACATAGGATGTGCCCGCCGCATTGTCATAGCAACGCTCAGCTGCAGAAAACAGATTTTATTAAAAATTAAATGCTTTATTGAGTAACTCAAGTTTAAAATACACTCAAAGTTGCCTCTCTTTTATTTTGTTTGCAAACTACATGTAAAACGCCATCCCAGAATTACTTTTAAGCAGATCAGTCAGTAATACACCAGGGTAAATACAAGTCTCTGTTAGTGGCTGTTTGACTCACCGACAGGTTTGCAGGTCCACTCTCCCTTGCCGTTACCAAGACAGACACACTCCAGCATGTAGCCTCCTGTTTCATGGTGTCTCCTCCAGGTGTCACCTATCTTATATGAAGCCCCGCCCTCATGACAGCGATCTGGGTAGACAGAAAAAAAGGTAGAGAGAAAGATGACTAAGTATGTGTACGCTTTAACAGTAAGGAATCAAAGAGAGGAAAAGAGAAAGATACGCGCTGTACCTTCAGACCACACTACTAACATCTGCACAGCACCAGTTGTTAATCAGAGAATAACCCGTTTGTAGTACAAACAGATCCACATGAGCTGGGGTGTGTGGTCTGCTGAAAGGAAACAGGAAAACACTTACTGGCAATGGTGCAGCTAATCTTGCCCCTCCCAGATCCGATACAGGTACAGTCCCAGATCATGCCATCCTTGGGTCTCTCGTAGGTTTCTCCCACAGTGTAGGACTGACGGCTGATCTTATCATAGCACCTCTCCTCTGATACAAGGGCAAAAACAGACAAAAAAATGATGTGTAGCACATGTGTTTTATTAAAAGAAGGGGCAACTGAGGACAACATGATGCAGGAATTAATAAAAAGACATGGCTTGTGGAGAAAAAACAGGTAAGACCCTAATACTAGACTCACCTTCAGGTTTGCTTTGGCACTTGATTCCAGCTACCCCATGACAGACACAGATCAGGGTGTTCCCCAGGTATAGCCGTTCCCATTCCTCATTAATCTTATAGAAGTTGCCATTATCTACACAACCATCTAACAGGAGATGAAAGAAAACAAAATACAGCTGATGAGACAGTGGTAAAACCTAAACCTGAATCAGCAGGCGATCCAAAAAAAAAAAAAGAAATACGCCCTTCCTTTGCTGCTACAGCAAAACACATGCAGCAGAGGGAAAATGTGAGAACATTAAAAAAATAACAACTCACACACACCAACAAATGCTGTACCAGCTTAAAAAGTTTTTTTTTTGTTGTTTTTTTTTTTAAACTTTAGACAAATTTGCTTTGGACAAATCCAGAACTATAAAACACAGCAGCCCAGTATTATGGACTAAAAGACAAAAGGTATTTCATACAAAGATAAACAAACCATAAATCGGAATAAACATTTGATGGTGGGACAGGACTTCACCCTTGTCTGTGAAACTGACTCTGAATGTGTTAACTTGACTTCAAAAGGCCCCTGGGCAGAGTAATAAATCAGCTGCACAGACTGCTGAATAATATCCACTTCTCTCCCCCCACCAGGCATGTTCTTTGTTCACATCTCTTTACTTCACATGCTGTAAACACATGTTTTACACAGTTTTCAATGTTCACAAGGAGAAAAAAGGGATTTTTTTAAAATAAAGCTTTGATTATTTTAGCCTTCACATGGAAATAAAGGTAAGGAGATAAGGTGGAGTTTAATCCTGTTGACTCCAAATTTTTTGAAGCGTAGATTGCACAAATAGTAGAGTAGAGTAAAGTAGATTGTCAAAAATAACTAGTTAACTGTTCAATTAACTTTTTCAGAATCCCTGAAGAGACATCTGGTGGCCTCCTGGTGCCCGGCTTAGGAATCATTTAGTGCTACACGAAATCCCCATTGTGATTGATGGTCTGGAGCAAAAAATAAATAAATAAATAAATAATGTAATGCTTACCCTGAGAAACTGAGGAGAGGCGAGACTGCGTCACTTGTCTCCGATGCCTGTGCGTCTCTTTGGGCATGCAGTTCACCGCGCTCCCGATGCAGAGCGCAAACAGCACCCTGGCTATGGAGCCGCCGCGGGACATGGTGTCTAAAGCAAACCGCTCTGTTACTGCTCAACGCGGTCACAGCTGATCCCTGTGCAAAGTTTCACCGAGGACGGAGAGAAGTGAGTTCCAGTGCAGTTTTCTGTTGTGCCGCTGTCCGACCTCCCCGTTTAGTCCGCTCCTCTCCAGTGCGCGGCCCCAGTGTGCAGGTTGCCACTCGGTGGGAGTAATTTATCTGGGCATTGCTTTCAGCAGGAGGTGGGAGGTGCAACAGGAGGCTGACTACCCACGCAACATGCAGGAGCGAGTCAGGCCAGGCGAGCGAACAATTATGGCCATGGCACGTTGCAGCGCGTACACTCCTTTTATTTATGTATTTGTTACGGCCAGGTTTGTGTGAATGCTACAGCAAACAAACATTTAATCTATATGTTTGAAATCAAGATGCCTCATTGGCAGGCTTTGATTGCCACACCCAGTAAACATAGGATCAGCTGAGGGGGGTACATCCCAAGTCCACCATCAGTGAAGCACTCTAACCTGCCATCATTTTATACTTACATATCCTGCTCCACAACCAGATCCAGTACCCAGGCTGTGTCTGAAGACTTCAGTGTGTGTGGAGGGTTAGTTTAAAGGAACTTTGTGATTATTAGTGCTTGAAACTGTGTATTTCTGCAGATGTTTCTTGTTTTCTTCTTCTAAAGAAGCCCCAATTACATCCCCACAGTTCACTAAATGTGAAAGTCAGCGTAAGCATTGTCTTCCACTGAAAGTAAAGCCTCTTCCGTCTTCGTTTGGCACAAATGCTAAGCTACCATACGTCATCCCGTGGGGATTGTGCCCGCACTGCAGATTGATATTACCATCGTGTGCTGCCCCGTAACAGTTTCATGTTCATATAAGCAGTACAACCGTTCTACAGGACATTGATTTAGTGATCTACAGGAATTAGGTCACATGGCGTCAGTGTCTGGAAAGTCTCCAGTAGCCCAAAGTTTCAATGTCTGGAAAGTGTTTATATGTCCAGGGGGGCTATTGAAATGATTCAATTGTAATACAAGCTTTACTTCTGTAATGTGTAAGTCAAGAGGTCATTCTGTTTCACCCTGCTGGCTGACAACTGTAACTCTTTGGCCCCACTTAAAGAATTATTCTTGATTATTGAGAAGAACACGGGGTTCATTTCAAGCTCATACACTTTCAGTAAAGACTTAGATAGGTTTTGCATTTGGTTTAGTAGGACTGTTTTCTTTGGCACTGCCCTTTCCCTTCAATCTAGTTGCAGTTTCTCTTATATATACTAAATAGTGACCAGTTTGTAAATGGAAACCCCCAGTAATGCGCCAGTTTTTCCAAATGACCCCCACCTCCCACGACCCATCATTTCGCAACTTCCTGCCATATGTTTTGTCACCTCTTGACAATTCTGGGGAATAAAGCACTCATGCACGATGAGTTTACTTTGAAAAGGAGAAACAAATCATCAAAGTAAATGATGCATCAGCAAAGTTTTAAGATAAATATCCATCCTAATTGCGATGCAGACACTGCAACACAGTCAAATGCATTTTGATACAAAGTCTCCTTGCAACTGGAAAAGATTGAAAATCTTACTGCAGAGAGAATTCTTGCAAACCTGAATGTTTCCGACATGCACACTGACATTAAAAAAGACAAGTAACAAAGGAACAACAAATGTAATGGAAACTAAAATACCGTAGCGATGGGTGGTTCACATTCTATACCAATTTACAGTGTGATCCAGCCGTGACCAAAAAATGCACAAACTGGGTGTCATCATTTCCTTTGCTTTGCCATAAGCTCATGACAGGGGGTAAATCAAGTCAGTCAAACCATGGCGAGATGGCAGCACAGGCTTTGTAACTAATCCAATGTGGGTTGTCCTGTGTTATGTCAGGAAATCAATGGATTGTAAACACATTTTCGAGGTGTCAAAGAGATTTTCTGTTGACATCATTTGGCAGTACCATGACATCAGCCTTAACAGTTTAATTTATTAAGCATTTGCTCATCACCACTAGGCAATGATTATTGGACAAGTCATATATCATGCGGACCTTTTTATTACATGTGTTATGTGGGACATGTTCGATAGTATGCAGACATAGAGACAGACATGTGAGGTATAAGAAGACTGTATTCGTGTACGTGTTTTACAAACATGATCCAGCTCAATAGCTGGAAAAGGCCACTTCTGAGCAGGAAAGCTCCACATA
The DNA here is from genome assembly GCF_900324465.2 of Anabas testudineus. Taxonomy (NCBI): domain Eukaryota; kingdom Metazoa; phylum Chordata; class Actinopteri; order Anabantiformes; family Anabantidae; genus Anabas; species Anabas testudineus. Next base: position 18,199,288 of record NC_046629.1, read on the forward strand.
TGTTTCTGGTTACAGACCCACAGTGTAAATGAAATCTGCTTGTTTATCTGTCTGCATATACAACAGATCTTTTTGTTATGCCGACTTTGATGTCTTTCTTTCTTTCTTTCTTTCTGGCTTACTTTTTTCTTTCTTTTTAAAAATCTGTAGCAATTTTAAACCTTCATCTCATTTCTTATTATCTATAGAGACAACGACAAGACTGTGTTTATGCATATAGGTCTGCAGGGACACTCGACCTCAGGACCTCGGGGGGAAAAACAGCATGTATCACTGCATCATGCTGTAATAATGAAGCAATAGTTCTATAAGTGTGATCTAGTGGGAGAGTTATGTTAAATTAGACTGCAGCAATCCACTGAACTGACGCTAATTGAAAGACCAAACCACCAGATTCAATACTTCCACTGGGTGGTGGCTTCTTTTAGTGCTTTCTGTTCCTTTTATCTACAAGGATTTCATACTCTGATGTTCAGAGTTCGTTCAAAAACACAGTACTGTTAAGTAGAATTTCCCTGCAAGAGTGAATCATTTATTTACATCAGTCCTTTTCCATGTTTTTTACCCCCTCACATGAGTACCCCAAGCTGAAATCATGTCCCTGTGGTTACCATCCCTGAGCCACTTCTGCTACTGCAGTGCTGTGATGAATGATGATGAAGCCAGAAATTCCAGTTTAAAGCCATTATCTGGTTATTGTGCAAGTTAACTGCCTGCTGTGGCTTCACATGTGAATATAGAAGCATTCTCAAGGTTAAACGAACTGGTTTTAATGGTAATTTGCCATTAAAAGTGAATCACGTAGAATGCAACTGAGATGATAGCAACCTGAGACAGACGCAAAGGTTTTATCAGCAGGACAATGTTGTGAAAAATTGTGAATGGACAGACACAGATTATTGATGGAAATACAAGTTCCAGAAAAGGAAGAAGAAAAGACAGACACAAGCACAAGGACAGACAGAGTGCATGAAAGACAGTAGTAAAAGAAAAAAAGCTGTAAAGCCGAAAGTTTAAAGACAAAGAAAAAACTAATTGCAAAAATCTCTGGAGAAGATTTCAGCTCAAGGCTGCAGGAGGTTTAAATCAGCTTTAACAAGCAGGCAGGAGTGAGGAAATCAGGGGAGATCATGAGAGTGGAGAAATCTGGGCTGAGCTAGTGAAGTTTTATGCTGATCTATGGAAATCATACAGTAACGGTATGAGTGTGTTACACAACATCAGAATCACCGCCTTAAGAACGAGGACAGGGGTGAGGAAAGAGGTCACAGCTGTGAAATGTGTGTGTGAACAGCTGCTGCATATTTTTCATCCAACTTTTTCTCGCTGAGCATTTCTGTAAATCTTCAGATTCAGATTTGCACTGCCTTTGTTCCTATTCCTCAGCAATGAGGTTCTCTAAGTAGAGGTTCCTTTTCTTTGCTGCGATACCTTCAGTATTCTGTGCTTGAATGGTCCTCACCTGCCTGGCTGAAAAATAATCTCACGATAACCTCTGCAAAATCTGTTATCATATGATATATCGTGTGTCCTAATCAATGAAGACATACAAAAGCCACAGTTGGATCACATACAATGGAAACCATGGATTAGTTTTTGTTAGAGATTTAGCAGTGTCTGTACATACTACTATTTCGAAGAGGAATTGCAAATACTAGACTATAGGAGTCGATCAGGAACCACTGACTACACTAAGATTTAGTCTCACTGAGCCAGGGGGTGAGGAACTCCCATTGAGAAGAAAAAAAAGCGTGGTGCAGTTTAACATTTAGTTCTGTGATTCCTCCTCCGTCCTCCAGTCTGCTTTTACTGAATGTATGTATCTACACATCATACTAACATTCTACTCACTTAATATACGAAGTTATTAAATCTGTTAAGTCAATTCAGGATTTCTACAAAAGTAAACAAACACATTTCTATTTCTCCTGTTGCCCCTCCCCCTGTGTTCCCCTCTTCCTCCTTGTGCAGCCTCCCTCTCCTCAAGGGAGATGAGGTCACAGTCTGAGGAAAGATGGAGTGATTTGGAGTTCAGACTCCACACTTCTCTTGGCTGGATTAGCTCAGGATATTTTCAAAAGCATGTCAGCATTTCTAACGGCAGACCCGGGTTTAAAATGTTGCATAAATCATTGTGCAACGGAGTGGGCACACATATTGCCTTGTAATTGTTTCTCCATCCATCCACATTCGTCTCTGTATCACAGATGTTAGTTTTACAAAGGGAGTTTTTAAACATTTAAAGATTAAGTTGCTCAGCTGTGATCATCACAGTACGAAGTAAGTCAGTATGTGTGGTTTTCTGGAGTTAATCAGATCCAACTTGAGCTCATATGTAGTGTGTAGACCTTGTCTTAGGAGCATATGTGCGGAACCCTTGCATATTTCTTGTCTCTGTTCAAGCAAACAAAACAGAAGGAGGAAAATGTTTTTGTTAGGGTGCAGGCCCCCAGGAAATGCTCATGTGTGACCCCAGTCATAGTGATTCACTGTGGATACGTGCAGGAAGATTGCATGTCCAAGAGAGCGTGAGAGAACAGGGCTAACCCCAACCACCTCCACAACCGTTCAAACACCACAGATATGAATGATTCAGGTCCCTAACTGCTAAATTATAACCGACTGACAGGAAGTGTGTCATGTACACCTCATGGACCACTTCCACTGTTATTGTCATGGGAATGAGCTCTGTTTGGTCCTTTTTAAATGTGGAAAATGTGAGATTCAGCATTATGCTGCAGTTTGTCAAGGCAGTGTGCGAGCTCTCTGAGCCTCGTCTGCTGTGAAACAATAAGAGCTTACTAATTGTTCTATGCCTGATATTACAAACCAAGCTGAAGATGCTTTATCCATATCAACTTACAAGTGATGAAAACACACACACACACACACACACACACACACACACACACACACACACACACACACACACACACACACACACACACACACACACACACACCTTTAATAACAACAGCAGATTGTTAAAAATGGCATCCATAAGATGTTACATCTGCATTCTCAGCTCCCTGAATTAAATGGGTTTGCAGAGATCCAGGAAACACACAAACCCAAGTCCTGATCTAACTGGAAACATCAAAGAATAATACACACATATAAGCTGCAGATAACTGAGAGCTTATCCAAAGATTAAGCAGCAGTGCTCTGAAAGCAAACAGTCAGTAATGGCACACTGTGAGTGTTTGATTGCTCAGAGAAGCCAGAGGGGGCTGAACAAACTGAGCAGGCAAAGTGGGTTAAATATATTTATTTGGGGTTTATGAATACATCCTGTTTCTTTCTGCTCCAGCTTCGACTGTCTTTCCCCATCTTTCTCCATGTGCCACTTTGAACCACATTTGTTCCTGATTGCCTCCTTCCTACATTCCATCTCTCCATCTCACCCCCGTAAACAAACAGACAGTGGTAATTTCAACAATGCAGCATTTGGTTTATCCCCTGGGCACACAACTTAATGTGCTGGGCTGACGAGCCCTGCAGGGAACCCAAGTAAGGAAGTTAGGAGAATCACAAGGGATTAAAATGGTTGGTTGTAGACACTGGGAGTGAGGACATTGTGTGACTGACAGAAGTACAAACAAGTACAGTGGCATTAATTGGTCATAAAATGTGGTGTGATCTTCATCTGGATGAAGAAACAGAATGTGCTTAAACTAACACACGAACAAAAAGTAAGTGAATCCACATTCTACTGATTTCAACAAAAGCTCATAGGAGTCAGGAGTTGACAAACAATCAATGGAATGGGGGTTAGAGCTGTTTCCGTCCTCAAGAAGCATCAGCTGTGAGCCATCAGCTGCAAAAATCTAATTATTGTAGGTCACCTACAATGATTTGCAAAAGCATAGCACAGCAGGCACTTTTCACATTTTAGGTGAACACACCTAGCATTTTAATTTTAAAGTTCATATATGAACTTATATTTTTAGAACAGACCCAGACTCTGGAAAAACACTGCCGTCACTATATAAGGCAGAAGTACTTGTTTTCAAAAGTCTGGTCCTGTGTCCGACATGTGGGTACTGATCTGGGAACACAAATCAACCTCTGGTTTATTTTTTGTGTTGGTTCCCAGATTAAGTGTCCACTTCTCCAAAATACAAAGTGCCTCCTGAATGACATTAAAATACTTTTCATGCATTTGAATACTGTGAGAAATAGACTATAGACAGGATTTAGCATGTGAACCTCTTGCCAAATTGTAAAAGCAGTAATATCTTTTCACCGCTGAATGGACAAATTGCAACTTGGGCACAAAAAAAAACCCCTGTCTGAGCTGGACACATAACATCCAGATTTTGTATGTTTACGTGCACATTTGTAAACAGAGATTATCCAAAAATTTGAAAAGTACTGAGTTGATGATGCTTTTATGCCTACTAATTGTCGAAATAATAAAGATAGAGCGTATTTCACAGATAAAAGTACTGACTGACTACTCATGGCTATATAATTTATTATGTAAATTGCATGTGGTTACCATGGAGATTTAGTTTGGGGTTTCCATGGTTACCCCATAACAATGATGAGGATTTCCAGAGTCATAATTCGATTGCAGAACAGAAAAGAGGAAAAGGGAGAGCAGAGCGCACTGAATGGATGAATGAGAAAAGAAAAAGTTTAAGACTGAGAGGATCGACATCATGCACATGTTTGGTTGAGTCATTATAATATTCAAGGAAAACGGTTACTAAGCACAGCAGGCATGGAAAGTCGGGAGAGCCGGGAAATTATAGCCTCCCCCGAACGTGTGAGTCATGTTCTAATTAAAGTGTGTATAACTACAGATGGATATGTTTGGGAAGAGCTGCACGTGTATGAGTGTGTGTTGTGCATAAAAGCAGCAGTGAGTCTGTTTTCATGCATGTGTTTTTTAACACTCTTGGGCAGAGTTAAGTATCATTGCTGCTTTGTGCGTAAATCACATTTTTTCCATCCTTGGCCACAAGGAAAAACAGAATTTAAAAAGTGAGTAGTTGACACAACACAACAGCTTTAGGTGGCACTTGTTACAGTCAGTGTGTGACAATTTTAAAACAATGTAACTAATAGCTTACACCTGTTTAGTCTAATGATGCTGTCATAAATGACATTTCATTCACCTCTATTTGGGTGGAGGCAGATTTGCCAGAGACTGATATCTTTAAACTGCCTGCATGGATAAATACCACACGAATTTAGGATATACTTTAGAGTAATATGAGAGAGCCCATCCTGTAATCACACTGAAGTTAGAGACTTTACTAACTCACCACTGTGCCATAATCGGGTATTGTGGTGTCGGTTCAATACTGTAGATCATGCACAAGATTCTTTTGTGAAAGCAGTGAAACTGCAGTTATGTTCTTTCTCCTGCTTTCTGAATTTGAGTATTACATCATAACCTGCATGAGTCAGTTGGGGCTCAGTGGAAACCAGTCAATGGAAATGGCTGAGAGATGCACACACACACACTACGGTTCTAGACACTAGTAGCATTGGAAAGACATCAACTGGGCTGTTATGACAGAGGCATCAGAGAAAGAGGGAGGGATAGAAAGGTACTGTGTGTGTGTGTGTGTGTGTGTGTGTGTGTGTGTGTGTGTGTGTGTGTGCGTGTGTGTGTGTGTCTTCATGCTGATGTAACATGTATTCATTCACGTGTGTTTAGTATCTGTGAATCTACTCCACAATAAATATAATTAAATATGAATCCGTATGCACGTACAGCCAATTGACTTCACTTCAATAATCCTCTGTTGTAAAACTGTGAAGTATTCAGTTACTCTTGTAGACATCTGGATATGTCATAAACAGTAACAAAATCTCTGGAGAGAAAGAGAAAAAGGAAAGAATGAATACAACAATTAGAAATACAAGCGAGGAAAGGAAATGGAAGCGAAGGATGACGGAGGGATGGAAATGTTGAATAAATCAAGTAATACTTCCACAAAGCTTTGTACTCGTACAAATTCTAACTGTCCCCAAACTGGATTTAACCATTTGAACCTTTGTTTGAGGATCTGTGTTGAGGAGCTGGACTTAAATCTACAACAGCATGAAAGCAGAGAAATGTATGTCTGTGTGCAGTAAACAGGACAGATCAAGACAAGGTTTAGGTTGCTTTCATGTCTTCAGACAGGGCTACATTATTAGGAGAGCCTCTGTTCCTTTGCCACCACTGAACCAGGACAGATAAATCAGGTCAGTTCTTTTGATGTTGTGCAGTGACCCTCCCCTAAATATCTGCTCTGTTATCAGAACAGAAGAGTGACTGTTTAACTTAGGGCAGTAAGCCCACTCTGCTGAAGCTCTTTATTAATTCTTTGGATAATATACGGTGCAGAGACGGGAAAATGAGAAGGGCCACATGCCACCACACAATCAATGATTCAGTTGTGACAGTCAGGTACAGCCACAACTAGCAGCAAGTGACAGGAGGCTACTGTACATCCAAAACTACTTGAATAGTTTTAATTCGTTCATTGAATGAATAAATGTTTAGCATTGTGTCATCAGGTCATGTGTCAGAATAGAAGTCATGGAGCAAAATTGATCTTCACACTTTGGCTTGTTGGTGAACTACTGCAGCTGTTACACCAGTGACTCACACACTGGAAACATTCTAGCAAAAGCTGAACTGGACAACATGTAAATGCACATGAATGTGGAGATTGCACAGAAATGAATTGAGTTTGTTGCTAGATATAGCCACACTGACACCTCCACAGAGCTTTAGCATCTAACAGGTTTAACCAGCTTCATCATTTTTCCTCCTAGTACCGTTAGGTTTGAATAAAAACATAAAAACAAGCCCGAGCTTCACTAAAATCGACGTATGTTGTAACCTTGTTGTTACGTCACTCAAATTCCAATACGAAGCCAGTTAAATGTCAAAAATATGTTGTCATACTTTTGCAGACACTTTGTACCTCCCAAAAGTCCCCACTTAAGCAACAAAAAAATTATTAATTTTCCTGTTTGGCTCTTGTGTGTCCACCCATCTTGTCCTACACTTGTGGTGTTTGGTTTGTTCTGACTTCTGTACATTATACACATTGTTAAATACACACAGCATGTGATCTGTGAATTAACAAATGCAGTGCAATTCAAACACTAGGCTCAGTGACTGCAATTAAATTAATATATATTTGGTCACTCATACAAAATTGAACAATTAGAGAAACTACCTTTAAGTCAATTTGAGAATGACCCCACTACTGTGGCTACTGTGGATCTGTTTGTGAGTATCCCCTTTAGAGAGGTTTAACAGTCAACACAAAAAAAGGTTGAGATGTTAAATTATAAGACAAGGGAACAAAACAATAGTTCACCACTTTGTGTTACATTCTGGAGACACTGGAACACTTTCCCCACCATAGATGGACACAGTCTGCTGCGGTCGATGTTTTGTATGTGTGTGTGGGAGCACACGTACATGGGCATCTATGCGCGCCTCAGGCACTGCAACATTATCGCCTTGCTTTTTGAAGCAACACATCCACTGTGAAAACAAACACACACACACACACACACACATTCTAAACAAACCTCGCTCTGTGCCCACCAACTGTTTATTCAAATCATTTCACCCATAAAAAGAAACCCACACACAAGCCGTGAAGCTTCGCATTGGTCATCGATGCAGTCTTGTCAGGAGTAATCCTTCTGCGCTAGGGGATTAACAAAACATTGTTTCTGCTCGTGTGTGATTATATGTGCTTGAAATAGACTGTAAAAATACACTGACTGTACAAAAAGCCCCATTGTTTCATCTCTTTAAGAGTCAAAGTTACAGGAAAAGGCTCCAAAAACAGCAACAAAAGAAAACCAAGAAAGAAAGTGAAAGTGTTTTATTGTTGGGAAAAGCTTATAGAGAATCCCTGAAGTACTTCAGTCAGCACCTTGACACACCAAGCTGACCTCAAAGAGCCACTACGATATTTAATTAATATCACGATAGGCAAAAAAAACGAGCAACAGACGCTCTTCTGGTGCCACGGTGAAGACGAGAGGACTGAAGCTAATACAGCAGACATACTGACTCAGACTAGACAAGCGCTTGATGTAACAGCGATTAATGACGTAATGCTCGATGGTATTTTCAGGAAAGAATTTTCTCTCTCTACCTTTTCCAGACCAGATTCCCAGGCTTGCTCAGAGGTTTTATCATATTATTTAGTTTCTTCTTTTCTTTTAGCAAACAACCCCTCTAGCATTTCCTGTGTTTGTACTTATATTTATTTATAACAATTTCCTCTCCTTAATACAGCACATAATAGCTAATGTGTTTTTGGCAGGGGCACGTTTCCAGCTCTCGTTGCCTCTCCACTGGGGTATCCGAGATCCCACTCTTTATGAATATGCTCGTATATCTCTTTCGACGCTCCCAAATGTCTAATTTTTGATGTGTTTCTCTTTATGCTTCCATACCAACATCTGTTTTCCTCCATTTTCTCCTTCTCCTCTATTGTTTCTTGCTCTTTTTTTTTGCTTCGCTCTCCGTCTCATTGTCTCTCTCCTTTTTTCAGCCACTGTTCCCGCCCGTTTCTGTTGCCTCTTCCTTTTCTTGTCTATAATCACTTCCATCCTCCTCCCTCCTCCCTCAGATGACCCAAGTTGATCTGAGAGCTGCAGCGTTTTTGTTCATCCTTTATCTGAAACCTTTAATTACTCTATCTGCTTTACACTTACTTAAAATAAGATGCTCACTGTTGATATCTATATATAGTATGTATTGTTACACGCGCGTGTGTATGGGTCTGTTCTTTTGTATGTGTGTGTGTGTGTGTGTGTGTGTGAACTGTAACTCCATATGGAAGTGCATGTGTCACACCCAGTTAATGCATCCTGATGACAGATAGGAGTTGCAGATAGTTCATACTGTGTATATGTATACATACTGTATGTATGTGCATAATCCAGGGTGAATTTATGTGACTCTTCACATCTGTTACAGTTTTATGTCGGTGTGCGAAATGAGTGTATGTACATGTGTGTGTGTGTGTCATCCAGAAAAACCATCACTTCATGAGTTGGCCATTAGCCAATAAAGATAAAAATTTAATTAGCCTTCTTCTGGGTTTGCTATGCAGACAACAGTAATCCCCTTTGAGTTTCACCACATCAAAAAGAAACAGATGCTGCCCTAATTTGTCAGGTTTTATCTTCTTTCTGCCTACCCATCTCCTCCCCTTCGCTCTTGATTTCTCTCTCTCCCTTTCTCCTTTTTCTTTCTTTGGCTTCATCTTCTCCTCCATAAACAAACAAACTGTTTCCGGAACCCATACATCATGTTATGAAACCCAATCTCAACTTGATATCCACTTTACTTAGTCATATGTTCACACTGAAGTTTATGAATTAGTTACTTTAAGAGATCGTCTTTTTATGTAATGATGCTCAGCACATAAGTCATCTAATATAGTCTGAAGCCCATCTTCAAACTCATGCACAGCTGCAGCATGCATGACTGCCTCTAATGAGTTTAATTGCACTGACCTAAAATCAGCACAACACTCAATTTCTAAATAAAGATTTAAACCAGCCAAACAAGCAAAAGAACATATGCAGCACTGTGGTACAGTTAAACGTGGCAACTGTTCTAAGCGAGGAGTGGGTAAAAGGAAACAAAGAGCTTGAGTTGAGCTTTCTCCTCTTGTCACAGGACAGGAAGTTTGCCAGACTTGCCCTTTATCCACAATCTGTATAGACTCCCTCCTCTCTCCCTTCTTTTTAGCCCAGCACCCGTCTTTCACCTCCTCCTCCTCCTATCTGTCCCTCTTTCAGACATCTATCTAATCCTCAGCCACTTCCTCTGCTCTCACCTCCTCTCCCTCCTGCTTCATCTCTTATTTCATCTTGCGCCTGCCCCCATCTCTCCCTCCCTCTCCCTCCATATCAGCTTCTTAGACAGCGATATGAGGCCTGCCAACTTCCCTTGTGCTCAAGAATATTCTACTTTCCTCGAAAGACACGATGTACAGACTGGAACGTTTAGATTTGATGATGAAGAAGATGAAGAAGATACCAAGGAGGAAAGACAACATCCCATTCTCTGTTGACAGAATAACGACTAACGTTCCTTTTAATAAGGAAGCACACGTGCTAGAGAAGACATAAGATCTTGTGACACTGATAATGATCACGGACTTCGGACAGCTTTGATGGTGCAACAAATGAAAGAAGGTTCAAAGAAAACATGGAAGGAGTCAAATTTGTGCAGTAAATTTGGCAGGTAAATCATAGAGATTTGAAAAGGAGCCACTTTTTGCACAAAATCTACAGTAATTATCTCCCAGGTTTCAGCCCAGCATGATGTCAGTGAAAATGTGAGAGTCTTTTGAGAGTCCTAGAGCCAGTCATTCTTCATTTATGTTGCTAAAGGCTTCATGAATCATAGCCAGAACTAACAAACCAAAGACTCCCTCGCTGTGATGTCTTAAACACTCTGACCACATAGTGGATCATTAGAGACAGGGGGGTTCATATATGTATGTAAGTCTTGTATCAACAAGGACTCGAGTTCACATAGAGTGGACAAAGGGGGTTAGGTAGAGAGAGGAGGAGAGGGAGGAAGGGACATATATACTCAATGATTTGCAGAAAATTCAGAGGTAAGAGGGGATTTCAGATGACTCCAAATGTTTTTACTTTCAATTCCTCCTAACCACAAACAGACAAACAATTTCCCAGAATTCATCTTCAAAAAATGCCAGTTCAGATTTTTTTAAATAAAAATAGTGGTGTATATGCAATTTGAAATCCTTAATTCTGGCTTTAAAGATATACACATTCTGTTCACAAAATGGATTTGGAGCACAGAAATGAAGTTAGTACATGACAGCAGTATGGGTTCCCTAAAGTTGTTGGGGCTTTGTTGCCATCTCCATCTATTCATCACTTGTTCTCCTTTTGGCCTTCTAGGTGTGGTTTTAGTATCACTCCCGCGCAGCCTTCATGTCAAAGCAGCTGACTGTACTTTCCTCTTTGCCTGCCATTCCTCTCGGTCTAACCACTGATGTGCTCATGCTCTGTCATTTAACCATACCGCACTGGGAAAAGCCTCCTTTTTGATGGGTCTACCTCTGTGTGTGTGTGTGTGTAATGTGTTTCTCCCAGATGGAAAGGAGGAGCAAAGTGTTTGAGTCAGATAGGATGCTAAACCAACTGAGAGACATGTAATGAAACATGCACACACATAAAAACAAGAAAAGAAGTTCCATCTCAAGTTTTCATGTCACTGGTTCAATTAAGTGTAAGGATTTTGTTTTTGTTCATTAATCCTAATAATGTATCAGCTGAATGTAACCAGAGCCAGTGTAATATACGCATGTTCGACCTTTCGGAAAATAACTATATAAAATTATGTAACAAACCCAAAAATACCAGTTGAGAAAGCACAAGGTGACAGCGAGGAAAACTCCCTTTAGAGGAAGAACCAGGCTCAGGGTGGGCGGCCATCTGCCTCGACCGGTTGTAGTGACTGAAAAGAGGAGAGAGGAAAGTGCAGCAGACAACAAAAGACGAAGAACAACAAGCAGCAAAAACACTGGGCCGATTATCTGAACACTGATTTATCTGAAATAAATCAAACTTTGAAAATAAAACACAGTACAGTAGTATGTAATGCTCTCTGTTGTTAGTATTTTGTAGTTCAGTGTACTGAGAGTATCAGTGTTTGGTTCTTGTTTGAGACTTGTTGCCAGTGTTTTAGATGACTGAGCTTCTTTAGACATGTAGGATGTGTTTTGTTGGTGAGAGAGGCTTTTGTTTAGCTGAAATGTATGTTTTTGTAATGCAGACTGTGTTTTTTGAAAAAGTAGTTTCAGTTTTGACCAATGCTTGTAGGTCATTAAAAAGTTAAATCTGTAACTTACAGATTGTACATGTCCAATTTTCCTGTGCAAAGGGTTGTTATTAGTAACCTTTAACATCCTTTACATTCTAACATGCATGTTATCCATTCTTTCATTAAAGTTAGAAGTACAGCACAAGGCTTTCACCCTCATTTAACATTTGTAAGACAATGGCAGCTGGTTTTCAATGAGCTCATAATGTGGAAGCCCAAAATTTGTCACGTCTGCCTGTTTGTGTGTGTGTGTGTGTGTAGGCCTACCAGAGTGGATTTTTGGGCGGTGAATCACGCCAAGTAGAGATTGCAGAGTCAGGCAGATACACATCCTCATGTCCCTGAGCATAAATACAACACTACCTATACACTTACATAGAAACGCAGGGTGGTAATCCCCTCACTAGCATTTGTTCAACAGTGTGTGTGTTAGGGGAGCTGTCATTTATAGTTGTATAGTGCTGATAATAGTTACAGTTTAAAAAAAGTTCCCTGAAGATTATTTGTGTTTATTTTCATGGTGAAAAAAACAAAAGAAATGTTGGATGGAAAAAGGCTTGACCTTTGACCAGACATTACCACTGATGAACCATGAATCATCCCGTCTAGCAGACTGTAAGAAAAAAAGTGCAAGCTTCACCAATATGTTAATCTAAATCAAGCTGAGGCTCTGACTTCACCACAGTGATTATCAGATAACATCTATTGCCTGTAACCACATTTGTCTCCTCAGCTAAAATGAGCAATGTCTGTCGTACGAACCAGCCTCTGAGACAAAACAGAGTTGGATATTGTTTAATATTATTTAATATTATATTATTATTACATTACTTGTTTACTTTAGTTCATCATTCAGGTTCATTCAACCTATCTCATTCAATACGTGACAATTATAAAGAAAAAACTTGGTTGGAAACTGAGCTAATAAAACAGACAGAATATGACTGTCACTGTCTGACCAGTCCTGTGGTGGACAGAATGATGGAATCAGTGTAATACTATTACTATTCCAGAGCTGTTTCTGTTTCTATGTGAGGGTTCACCTCCCAGCTGTGGCCAACACATTTCTGTATGATATTAAACATTCACCCCACACACAGGAGGACACACACACATCTGGTAGCGATGTCTTAAGTACTGGCCTGTAACTGACCATTTTAAGGCAGGAGCACCATGTGTTTATTCTGTAAAGTGAGTGTACATGCGTGTCCGTGATGTTTGCATATCTGAGCATTGCTATCTTTGTTAAAAGTCACTTTTCCACCTGCTCCATCATCACATGACGTCATTCGCCTTCGAGTGTCTGTTACAACAAAAGGGGGCTCTTCTCCTCTTTTTTCAACATGGACGCAGTCTAAACACCATCAATACGTCGTGCTGATCGGGTCTCTGAGTCACGGTGAAGGAATCGTGAGTGGGTTTGACTGTGCGGCTGCTTTGTGGTTATCACTGCAGGTAATGTCGTATGAGTGAACATTAGATGAGTGTTGACAGAAAACCCAGCCAGGTGATCATCAGAGGGAATGAGTCACCGTCTGACTTTGCCCTGGAAGGACACGAGGGGGAGATGAAGATGACAAAAAGAAGACTCACTGCAGGGTTTTCCTTTTCTTTTTTTCTAAACTTCCCCGAATACAGACCATCACGTATAGACTACAACACCGCTTTTGTTTGCAGCGGCACCAGAGAACAGCTGGTAAATGAATCAATAGATCCAGCTTGGATGATATGTGCAGTGGTTTACATTCCCGCTGTCATTTATTAGATGTCATAAAACTAGCTTACCATGAGCACTTTAATAACAACGGAAGTTTCAGCCAGCGACTTTGGACACCAGGGAACGCACGCGCAGGAAGATGAGCACATCTACACATGTGGAAGTGGGGTTTTGGCAGGTTGGAGGTGGGGCATGGCCTCAACAGCTGTGTGAGATGACTCAAGATTTCAAAAACCACATGAGTGAATGTTGCACACGTAACACGCATATGCATATGCTGCATATACACACAGCTGCATCTGGATGTGTCCTCAACTACCATGCTAATCATTGCCTCAAACAAGGACCTGCCCTGCTCATGTGAAGAAGATCGTCTTGCTCTTATTTATAATGCTCTGCTCCTATTATTCCACTATAAACAAAGCTCTTGTAGGCTGTACATACACTACCAACAAAGTCAGATATTTAACCTCTGTGGAATAATCCTCGAGTCTCTAGTCCTTGGATCAATAAAGTTAATAACAGATAGAAATAACAGATACCCTAGGATTACACATATTTATTTCCTTTAATCATATTTCATTTAATTGAAATGAATAAGGACACTTTAAGACCATCAGTGAATTTATGTAGTTACTGAGCCACCATTAATGACCACAGACATGTTGTAGAACACGCCCTGCCCTGACTAAAGACTTGCTCAAGTCATCTGTGTGTATGTGTGTGTGAGTGTGTGTGCACCCACGCGTTATTTTCTGGCTGAACTAAGAAACTAAGAAACAGTAATATCCACAACCACATGCTTTCCATGACTGCGGTGTCAGTGAAGCTTATTTGCCCTCATTTAATTCATTTGCTGTTTAACATCTTCAACGTCACAATGAAAGATTATTATGTGCAATTGCAGCCGCTGTTGAAATCTGACCATCAAATTGCAAAAACACCATAAAAATAGTGATTTGGTTACAAATATTAAAAACAATGCAGCATTTTCTTTGAAACTGTATATTTAAAAACAGCTAAAGCAATTTAGATGTGAACAGGTTTATTTATTTAAACACGAGTTAACTGCTATAGCTTCTAAATCAGTGCAGCCTTGTGGCAATGCCAGCGATATAGTATCAATTAACAGAAAACAGCCTTTTTCCTCCAGCTTTTATTAAAACTGCAGTTGGTGTGTTTAACTTGCTAATGCTGCTTTTCCTGCACAAACTCTTGACCTCTGACCTGCTGTCAGGAGTCAGTGAGGTTAGCACACCTTAGCCTGGTTTATTTGTTCAGTTCTCTAGACATCCACTGCAAATTAGTGTGTGTATGTGTGTGCACATATGTCTGAAAATGTTTGTGTGCATGGGTGTAACACTGCTGTTAACACTATCTTATCATAAATTACTCTCTGATGTAAACAGCTGAGGCTTTGAGACGGGTTAAATGGTGCATTTGCAAGGGCAGATTGTCTGTCCCAGTAAAAGTATATATCTGTTTTTTAAGGTTCCTTTTTAGTTTAGGGGCAACACGTTCAGTCTATCATAAGTCATTACTTACTATTACCATCCTGGTTTTGTGTATTCATATGAACTATTAGCACTAATCGGATAAGGTTGATGAGACCTCAAATAATTTTGCCAGTGAACTTTTGAGTGCAATATTTATCAAGATATTTCACTCTGGAGCAGCATGGTCACATAACCATGCTGCTAACACAGCCAATAGATGAATAGATGGCCTTTTTATGCGACTTTTAATGTCAATTAAAACAGAATTATGTGAATTAATTATGTGTATACTATACCTCCCTAAATTGTCTTGCTAAGCCAGCTCATGACAGCATGAGTGGGTGTATGATAAGAATCCCTGTCTGTGCAAATCTAATGGTTAAGTGCTGATACAATACACAGGCTTGAAGCATATTTAGTCTCCAGTAAGTAGAAATAAGTATATATTTATTACTTACTGTGGCCATTTTTTTTTACATATGTATTTATCCACTAAGTGGATTCATGCTATTGAGTCAAATGTTTAACCTCCAAATCCAAATGTCACTGCACAGTTCACCATTACACACTTTGATTTTTATCCAAGTAAACCAAGGTCCTGACTCTATGAGTCAGTCTCAAACTGTCATGTTAGCTATCAGTGAAAGGTCACACACACTCAGGTCAAGGTCTGTGTTTGTTACTCTTTACACACAAAATGGAGCAAGTGAAGGACGTCATTGACGCATCCCAGGCCAGCATCACGTCTTCACTAGTTCCACATCTTTCTGTTCTAATGAAACCCAACTAATCACATACAGGACAGTTCTACAGTACACTGAACAACACTCTCTTTGAGATATTTCATCGAAAGTCCGAGGAATGAGGTCAGCATTGCGTGATCTAAAATGCACATGTACACACACACGTACACACACACACACACAGTGGTATAATGAGAAAAAGGTGCAAGTAGCCCAATGCCTATCAGGTCTGCAAGACTATTGGCCTGCACTTCATACTGCTCCCCTCCCCCAGCGTTCCCCTCATTTAGTTCCACATCTGTTTCCCAAACTTGGGAAGAGGCCTTGGAGAGAACAATATCTGGGTCAGAGTAAACTAATTTTCTGTGTGCATTTGTGCACACAAGCATTAATGTGTATGGGACATACTACAATCATCAACTGTGTGAAAAATGACAATGAATGTCCAGTCTTGACTTTTTGTTACAGGCAGGGGCTTACGGAGGACCCAATCACACCAGACACAAAGAAGGGTGAAAATGAAAGAAGGGTTTTAATAAAAACAGAGTGGGAAAGAAGAGTGACAGAAGACAAAATAACAACCAAAACCAGAGATGCAAAAACCAGAACTGAGAACAACCAAGAACACGGTGGGAAACTGGGACAAAGTCACAACATAAAGTCATAGATTAAGTGCAGGCACAAAACTCACAGGTTAAACACAAAGTCCATAGTCCAAGGGGAGAAAAAAAAAAAACTGGAAGACAAATGGGCTGCAAAAATGAACAAACGAAATGGCGAAATGGTGTGAACTAAGGGGAGCTTATGAAGGGAGGCTGGTCCACAGGTGAAGCTGATCTGGGGAGGGAGTGAGGTGAGGGAATAAACAGGTGGAGCTGATCTGGTGATTGTGAGAGGGAGACAGACTGAGAGGGCAAGGACAGAAAAAAACTGTGGCAAGACAAGGTAGGGATTGTAACACCTTTGGGGCTTGAAGGCGATCTCTAAGAGCAATGCTTCCTCCACTGTGACTCACTGTAATGTGACTGTATGCTGCCACCTTTTGGACAAAGCTACTATCACAGTATCCAATAGAAGAACAGTTTGAGTGTGACTGAGCACCTCAGGCTGTTGGGCTGAGCAAATGTACTTTATTAGTCACAGTACAAGTAGTGCTTGTTATTATCAGTATTATCAGCAAGTGAACCACAAATGTATTAAAGATGTTTGCAGTGAGATAAAGGATGATATTTAAATTGACTGTTAATAGAGACACAAAATCCACCTTTGTACTTCCTAACCAAGAACAGCAGCAATCACAAACATATTTTAACCAGACGTATTTCCACCTGTACAATGTTTCATGCCCACATTCACATTTGACACTGGTTTTCTGGTTTAAACAAAATCAATGGACAGTGAAGTACATGAATTTAGTCAACAGGCTTATATAAGAACCAATATTTATATTTGTCATCATAATTAAAATAGCTTATTCAGTTACTATACATGCAGCGTACCTTTGACAGTTTTTTCTATAAGTTATTCTATAAACTCTCTCTCAGATGGCTTTGTCTTTCTGTCACTGACTCTCAGCCTCATTTCTTCGGATATTTTTCTTTGGCCAGTCTGATAAAGTCCTCAGCACTGTCCAATGACACCAGTCGATCCTGAGTGAAAGACAGAGGAACAGGGATGAAATAGGTGAAATTGCACGTAACATAATACCATTAGTGAGGTGAGATATGGCAAGAAAGGAGAAACAACATGAAGGAAGGAGTGAAACAGAGACAGGAACAGGGAAAAATCAGTTTTCATAAAATACACAAAAAAAGACTGGAGCAAAACTGAAGCCTAATGGAAAATATGGACAGTGATGCGGAGCTGTAAGTTCACATTCAAACTGCAGGAGGGTAGTTTTTTCACCTGTCAATAGACCTGTCTGTGTGTTTGCGTGTTAGTGTACCATAACATGGAGGTATCTGTTCTGGTGTCCTGTCCCAGGGGGGAACAGAGAGGTGTGGTCCAGCAGCTGTTTCAACAGTTCAGTAGCTCTACTGAGATGCTCCTGATCTGGACTGTACCAGCTCTGCGTGTTCACACACAGCAAGGCATCCACCTCACGTTGGTAACCTGTGGAGTGAAAGAGATGAAATGAGATGACAGTAGAGGAGAGGATGGTATATTGGATCGTATGAAGTGCAGGACGTCTTACCAAGCTGCAACAGTATTTTCTTCCATCGAGATCTAACTTCTCTTTTTGCATAGCACAAAGTGTGTATGTCATAGTTCAACTTCTCCCACTCCTGTAGGTAAACACACCACATAAAATATACAGTCTTAGTTTCTCTGATCTGGTCTGTTTGTCAGGCCTATTATTAAAAACACTGTCATAATGTGATTGTAATGGTTCAGTCTATTCTCTTTGAATGACCAGCCAGACTGCTGGCCTACATCTCCATTAAGGAATTCACTTGTTAACACAATGTGGCCACTGTGTGCTGCAGCCTACTTTTCTCAACAAGAACACTATCTGTCACTTGTTCACACACTGAAAACACTGAGCTGCAATCCTCACATACAGAAGGAGTAAAAAAGAAACAGGTCTGTGAATGATTGTCCTAGTGTGTCCACTCTGCAGACAAATGGAGAAGGACGTATTAATTATATAATATTAGTAATATAAGTATTATATAAGTGTTATATACTTATATATAAGTGGTGATTAACAGGGATGAAGTGTAGAGATCATCATTCAAAGATAGGACCCCCCCCCCCATGTTTGGTTAAACATGATGTTTAACCAAACATTTAAGTTGACTCTCCTGTTTCTGGCAACATCAAGTTAATTCTTTTAATGTACAATTTGTGATATTAAGTTACTTAGGAATTTAGTCCATTTGCAGATTAAAGACCTCTTTGTGTGTGTGCGTGTCTGTGTGTGTGCATGTGTGTTTTCGCCTTACGAGATAATTCTGTTAGAAAGCTGCAATAGAACAGATAAAGGAGAGTAATACAGTGTTATCTTTTGGTACTTGTGTACATTTTGTGGAAACTGACAGAAAGGTGTAGACATAAAGGAAGACAATCACTCGTTGGCCTGGTGTACATGCTAATTAGACAGATTAGCATTAGTAATAGGTAACTACAGCTTCAGTATGCATAAAAATAATTAATGTGAATATATGAATTCACTGTAACCCAGTTTTTAGATGGCTTCTGTTGAAATGGCAGCTTTAATATACTGCATATAAAATGCCTTTTGTTCATTTGTGTCTTTCACTACATTGTCCATCATTTTATACATTTATGGTTGTGTGGTGTCTGTATAATACTGTGGTAATGTTTGATTTAAAGAGCAGCTGTATGAACACAGTATGTTCTCTGCTTGTGCTCTTCACGTCATGTGCAACAACAAATCGCTCTTTCTCACCTCTGTGGCTTTGTCAGCCTGGTCTCTCATGCTGATGAAATCCTGTAACTGTCTGTCCGATCCTCGCCTGACGGGCAGGTCACAGGGTGTGTTTGCTGTGACCCGCTGCTCTATACTGCTCCTCTGGCTCTGCTGGTTGTTCCACAGGTTTTTTCTTGAAGACTGTGCCCCAAAAAGGCTCTCCTCCTCTGTGTCGCTGTCACTGGAATCACTGGATAACAGCTCAGGGAGTGTGGAAGCTGTGGTTTTGTGCATACTGAAGAAAAAACACAAAAAGAAAAGTTGTTTAATTTTAGTTACTTTAACTTCAGGCTTTTAATTATGTCTGCTTTGGGTTAACCTCACCGCAAGATAGCATTCCTCTCTCCTCTGTTGTGTTTCATATAGTAATGACAACAGCATATGGTAAACCTAGCACCCATGAGCCTTTTCCAAAAGTGGTCAGCAACAGAGCTAAAATCCCAGAGCAGTCCAAGAAATCAGAATATTTCCAAACGGACAAATCCTCATGTACAAATGTCCAAAAGCATAAATTCAGGCAACATCCTAACTTGTTGTGAGCGTCCCCCTTTTCTCTGTGCCTATCCTGGCCTGAATGAGAACCTTCTGTCAATTACATTATCCACGTGAGTCCAGACAGGAGACAACAACAAGCACAACACACACATGCACAGAATGAATGGCACATTTATCCAGCAGAAAGCCCTGGTGATGCAGACTAAGAGGCATGGCCAAACAAACACAAGCTCACTGCCCTACCGGTGGATCACATCAGGGTTCATACTGTTACTTACTACCTGCTTTGTAATTATTAAGATAAACTGTGTCCATGCTACAGGAAGAGGAGCACAGTGCGCATTCGAGAAAGATAAACAAAATTTGGAAACAAATTTTAAAATATAAGTGATCTAGAGCTTGATGGTCAATCTATTGCGATCGTTACGGTAGTTATTTAGTCGACGCGAGAACGTATTGACCAATTGAATACGAGTTAAGCCATCCCACCTGACTTCACTTAGCCAATCGATTCTTTGGATCACAGGCGGTAAATTTAGCGGCTCAACAGTAGATGAGAGAAAGTTGGAGGTTGGAAAGGAATTAATAAAGAAAGACGGAGATAACAGAGCGACAGAGAGGAGAGAGGGACATATACAGACAACAGAGAGGAGAGAGATACAGACAACAGAGAGGAGAGAGATACAGACAACATAAAGGAGAGAGATACAGACAACAGAGAGGAGAGAGATACAGATGACAGAGAGGAGAGATACAGGCGACAGAGAGGGACAGATACAGACGACAGAGAGGAGAAAGTTGATGAAAGGACGGTGAGACTGAAACAAGAAGAGATAAATATAAAAATGTCCAAAAAGAGAAAAGTGGACAGCAAAGAGTTTTTAATTCGGAATAGACAGACGCCTTTTTGGTCATATTACCCACTGGGAGCAAATATCCGACACAGCAGTGTGTCTGATATGTTCACAAACTGTCTTGTCAAACGGCATCATGAGACCAAACACCAAGGTTTTGAACACACATACCCACTCAAATCTGAAGTGCAATCACAGAAAGTTGCTTGTCTCAGAGCCCAGTATGAGCAGTCCACCAGGATCTGGAGCCACATGCTCAGTTGGATGTTACATAACAATACATTTGTCCAAAGGTTTTTGAATTGTACTGAATTCATTTGATTTGACAGTCAGGTACTGATTACATGCAGGCTACTTGATAATGTATCGCAGTAAATAGTTAGACATTACAATCTTCTGGACCCTTTGCTTCCAAAAATAATGTGTACCCGGACCTCTTTAAATTGTAGTTGAATACCCCTGAAATAGAGGATGCTTTTGCTTCTTTGACCTGTAAGTTGACTAACTTGTCACTGTTATGCCTGCACTGTGGTGAAGTGCGCTCTGGTTGCAGGTGCAAATGTCAGCGTTTAGCATCGTGTCCGTCCAAACTCTGAATGGCTCCTGTCGGGTGACTGCCACTCAATAGTAGGTGAGAGAAAGTTGGAGGTTGGCAAAAATTAACAAAGACGGCGATAACAGAGAGACAGAGAGGAGAGAGGGAGAGACCCAGACGACAGAGAGGAGAGAGGGACAGACCCAGACGACAAAGAGGAGAGACACAGACCACAGAGAGGGACAGATACAGACGGCAGAGAGGAGAGAGACAGACGACAGAGAGGAGAAAGTTGATGAAAGGATGGTGAGACTGACACAAGAAGAGACAGATATAAAAATGTCCAAAAAGAGAAAAGTGGACAGCAAAGAGTTTTTAATTGGCAATAGACAGACGCCTTTTTGGTCATATTACCCACTGGGAGCACATATCAGACACAGCAGTGTGTCTGACATGTTCACAAACTGTCTTGTCAAACGGCATCATGAGACCAAACACCAAGGTTTTGAACACACATACCCACTCAAATCTGAAGTGCAATCTTAGAAAGTTGCTCGTCTCAGAGCCCAGTATGAGCAGTCCACCAGGATCTGGAGCCACATGCTCAGTTGGATGTTACATAACAATACATTTGTCCAAAGGTTTTTGAATTGTACTGAATTGATTTGATTTGACAGTCAGGTACTGATTACATGCAGGCTATTTGATAATGTATCGCAGTAAATAGTTAGACAGTAGAATCTTTTGGACCCTTTGCTTCCAAAAATAATGTGTAACCGGACCTCTTTGACTTTTAGTTGAACACCCCTGACACAGAGGATGCTTTTGCTTCATTGAACTGTAAGTCGACTAACTTGTCACTGTTCTGTCTGCACTGCGGCGAAGTGCGCTCTGGTTGCAGGTGGAAATGTCAGCGTTTAGCATCGTGTCCGTCCAAACTTTGAATGGCTCCTGTCGCGTGGCCATCAGTCACGTTACACACACGTTACTGTACTAACTAACTAACTAACTAACTCGCTCACTAACTAACTAACCAACTAACCAGCAGTAATAACTAACTATAACTGCTGGATTTGATGCTCATGTAGAGAACTGGAAATCATGTGAATCTACACCACTGACGTGGACAAAGGACATAGGAATGAGCATGTGTTTGCATGAAAACATTAAAATATCCTCTTTGTTAATCGGGAGAGATGAACAGGTGCTGCCAACCAACCCCATTGCGCTGAAGCAACGCGCAGTAATTTCCCCTTCATATGTTTTTAAATTCACTCTAAAGTCCACGTACCTTACTGCCTGCAGGCGTCTGCAGATGATCTGGCTGGGTTCTCTTGTTGGGTTTCTCCAATTCTTTCTTTCCTCTTTCTTGTTTCAGCTCTGTGGTTTCAGGTTCCTGTTTTCACTGTGCACAGTCCAACTGCACTGAGGCTTTGATCTGGGCGTGATGTCACTAAGACGAGAGTTCCGACGGAACCTTCTGTGAGCTTTCGTCACTACGACGACGGTCATTTAAACCGTAATGTCACGGAACGTAACAGGTGTAGTTTTTCTGTATTTCCTGGTTCTTATTTCCTGTAGTTCTTTTTTTAATTCAAGCTAATTCCACTCCAGCCGCCAACATGGACTGTTTTGACTTGACTTGAATCAAAGTGCTGCACACAGAGCTCAGTCAACAAACTTTGGAAGGAAACATTTGCAGCATCAGATCAATTGTTTCTGAAACCAATGTTTCCCCTTGAAGCTCTCCCATCTCCTTATTCCTGCTATTCATATAAATGTGTGTGTGTGTGTGTGTATGTGTGTCTGTGTCTGTGTGTGTGTGTGTGTGTGTGTGTGTGTCTGTGTGTGTGTGTGTGTGTGTGTGTGTGTGTGTGTGTGTTTAGTGCCTCTGATTATGGCCATAACATTGCAGAAGATCTGGTTCCTTGTGTGGTCTGGTGTGAACATGTTGTCAGTGTTAATAAATACACACACACACAGGAAGAGATAAGTGAGGTGTTTGTCCAGGCTCTTTGTGACCCTATGTATATGTGCTCTGCTCTTTCAGTCGGCCTGTCAGAGGTGAGGCGGCGATTCCCAGACGGAGGCAGCCGAGCCACCACCACCACCACGCAGCAGCGGTCCGGTCGATTGAATTGTAATATCTCGGTGGTGGAGTACAAAGTACGACATTTAGCCCTTGAACGTAGTCCAAATGTCCCCAAACTGTATGTGTGTCTTATGCACAAAGGTTCCCATTTTGTATTGTCGTGTTTCTGCACTTGACAGATTTTACATGTTCATTTGAAAGGGACAAAATTTCATAAGACACAATTGGTGCACGTGAACATTTTGGCTGGCGCGCCTGACACTGTTTTTGAGCTTAGAGCCCCCAGCTGGCTTCCTGTACTGTATACTGGGATGTAAATGCGAGTAGATCAATGTGATTTGGCCCCAGCTCTTGGATTTGACCTGTATTTCTGACATCAGCGCTCACTCTGTTCTTTGACTTTGTGAACAGATGCGTTATGTCCCTGTTGTGTGATTTGATTCCAGTGTTTCTACGCCGTCGTGAACGATATCGCACGACGTGTGTCGCTGGTCAGGAGGCAGAGTAGGATACGAGCCGAGCGTGATAGGGTCAAGCTTTCATTTGCCACACCTTCCCAGCAGAGCTGTTCTCACACAGGTGTGACATGTCGGCCTGTGACAGGGACCAGCGTGCAGCGCTGGCTGCAGAAAAAGAACAAGCTAGTCCGAGTCAAAGACAGTCACGAGCGCTCATCTCGATCAGTTTGAAGACAGCCGCCCGCAAATCTGGACTTGCGCCTCGATGTCATTCCGCCCACCCCTCGGCCTGAACGGGCTCGTTGCGGGAAACAATGGAAGGGGTAGGGTGGCAAGTGTGTAACTCTCACACCTCTGCTCCCCCCTCCTTACAACTACGGTGGCCCCTTAAGTGTGTCAGCTTTCATTCTTACTGAGGGCCACGGTGACCTCAGAACTTGCCAAAGTGTGTGATTACTGATCAGCTGTAGGTTCGTTATGTGGAAGACTTGACATAAAACAAAGCACAAAACCTTAATGTGCCTCGTTTTTGCATCCCGTCCGTGCATCAAAACTCAGATTAGAGCAAAGTTGTGGTGAGGAGGCTGCAGCTTGTTGTCAACAAGCCTGCTGTTTGTGTTCTCTAATGTATAGCGTGATTTATACATTTCTTCTTTTTTAGAAGAGCGCAACAACAATCTGCACCGTCTTCCACTAGAGGGAGCTGCTGGTACACAAGGACATCACGGAGGACGCTTTCGCTTCATTGACCTGTAAGTTCACCGACTTGTCACTGTTCTGTCTGCACTGTGGCGATGCGCGCTCTGGTTGCACGTGCAAATGTCAGCGTTTAGCATCGTGTCCGTCCTAACTCTGAATGGCTCCTGTCGGGTGACTGCCACTCAGTAGTAGGTGAGAGAAAGTTGGAGGTTGGCAAGAATCAACAAAGACGGCGATAACAGAGAGACAGAGAGGAGAGAGGGAGAGACCCAGTCGACAGAGAGGACAGACACAGGCGACAGAGAGGACAGACACAGGCGACAGAGAGGAGAGAGGGAGAGACCCAGACGACAGAGAGGAGAGAAACAGGCGACAGAGAGGACAAACACAGGCGACAGAGAGGAGAGACACAGGCAACAGAGAGGAGAGATACAAACGACAGAGAGGGAGACATACAGACGACAGAGAGGAGAGAGGGAGAGACCCAGACGACAGAGAGGAGAAAGTTGATGAAAGGAAGGTGAGACTGAAACAAGAAGAGATAGATATAAAAAATGTCCAAAAAGAGAAAAGTGGACAGCAAAGAGTTTTTAATTGGCAATAGACAGACGCCTTTTTGGTCATATTACCCACTGGGAGCACATATCAGACACAGCAGTGTGTCTGATATGTTCACAAACTGTCTTGTCAAACGGCATTATGAGACCAAACACCAAGGTTTTGAACACACATACCCACTCAAATCTGAAGTGCAATCACAGAAAGTTGCTTGTCTCAGAGCCCAGTATGAGCAGTCCACCAGGATCTGGAGCCACATGCTCAGTTGGATGTTACATAACAATACATTTGTCCAAAGGTTTTTGAATTGTACTGAATTCATTTGATTTGACAGTCAGGTACTGATTACATGCAGGCTACTTGATAATGTATCGCAGTAAATAGTTAGACATTACAATCTTCTGGACCCTTTGCTTCCAAAAATAATGTGTACCCGGACCTCTTTAAATTGTAGTTGAATACCCCTGAAATAGAGGATGCTTTTGCTTCATTGACCTGTAAGTTGACTAACTTGTCACTGTTATGCCTGCACTGTGGTGAAGTGCGCTCTGGTTGCAGGTGCAAATGTCAGCGTTTAGCATCGTGTCCGTCCAAACTCTGAATGGCTCCTGTCGGGTGACTGCCACTCAGTAGTAGGTGAGAGAAAGTTGGAGGTTGGCAAAAATTAACAAAGACGGCGATAACAGAGAGACAGAGAGGAGAGAGGGAGAGACCCAGACGACAGAGAGGAGAGACACAGGCGACAGAGAGGACAGACACAGGCGACAGAGAGGAGAGAGGGAGAGACCCTGACGACAGAGAGGAGAGACCCAGACGACAGAGAGGAGAGAGGGAGAGACCCAGACGACAGAGAGGAGAGACACAGACGACAGAGAGGGACAGATACAGACGGCAGAGAGGAGAGAGACAGACGACAGAGAGGAGAAAGTTGATGAAAGGATGGTGAGACTGACACAAGAAGAGACAGATATAAAAATGTCCAAAAAGAGAAAAGTGGACAGCAAAGAGTTTTTAATTGGCAATAGACAGACGCCTTTTTGGTCATATTACCCACTGGGAGCACATATCAGACACAGCAGTGTGTCTGACATGTTCACAAACTGTCTTGTCAAACGGCATCATGGGACCAAACACCAAGGTTTTGAACACACATACCCACTCAAATCTGAAGTGCAATCTTAGAAAGTTGCTCGTCTCAGAGCCCAGTATGAGCAGTCCACCAGGATCTGGAGCAACACGCTCAGTTGGATGTTACATAACAATACATTTGTCCAAAGGTTTTTGAATTGTACTGAATTCATTTGATTTGACAGTCAGGTACTGATTACATGCAGGCTACTTGATAATGTATGGCAGTAAATAGTTAGACATGAGAGTCTTCTGGACCCTTTGTTTCCAAAACGATATCTATTCCCATATACAAACATAGGAATGAGCATGTGTTTGCATAAAAACATTAAAATGTCCTCTTTGTTAATCAGCAGAGATGAACAGATGCTGCCAACCAACCCCATTGCGCTGAAGCGACGCGCACTAATTTCCCCTTCATATGTTTTTCAATTCCCTCTAAAGTCCACGTACCTTTACTGCCCGCAGGCGTCTGCAGAGGATCTGGCTGGGTTCACTTGTCGGGTTTCTCCAATTCTTTCTTTCCTCTCTCTTGTTTCAGCTCTGTGGCTTCAGGTTCCTGTTTTCACTGTGCACAGTCCAACTGCACTGC